>NC_142929.1:165662966-165710466 GCF_046866305.1 Octopus bimaculoides | reverse complement strand
CATACATACATACATACATACATACATATATACATATATATACATATATATATATACATATATATACATACATACATATACATACAAATATGTGTGTGCATGTGTGTGTGTATATATATATGTGAGTGTGTGTGTGTGTGTGTGTGTGTGTGTGTGTGTGTGTGTGTGTGTGTGTGTGTGTATGTGTGTGTGTGGGTGGGTGTGTTTGTGTTTCTTTGTATCGATATCACTAGATAGCTGTAAAACAAGTGTTACCATCATACAAGTAGTGTTCTTCATTTTCAATCTTCTGCAGAAGCATTTCTGGTCATGGGGAAAATAATACCTCACTTGGATACGAATGAGGGTTGACAACATGAAAGGGTATCAGGCTATAAAAAATCTGCCTACAGAATTTCATCTGAACCATGAAAAAGTAGACATTAAAGTGATAATGATGATAATGATGATAATGATGATGACATACATTAACTTCGAGTTTCCCCAAATATTTTTTTTACTTGTAACACACTTAAAAACAAATATAAACATTGAGTCACACTTTGTACATAAATTCAGAAACTATATTCAAAAGATGCATTTGTAAATATTAACATGGCATAAAGCCATAATGTATAAAAGAGAAAAAATGTAATGTATGCAGGTATATCTCAACTTACATTGGTAATTGGTTCGAAGACTTACTCGACTTGAAAAACAACAACAAAAAAAACACATTTTAAAAAATTTATTAGCCTATATCTCTTTTAATAAATGGTTTGTACATATTTTCACATGTATTTTATTTGATTTTTCCTTTTCAGTATTGGTTTTTAAGTGGGGTTTTTTTTTTTAATTTCTATGCTTTAGAATATGTTCACTAATACTGACAAAGTTGAATAAATCGACTTCAGTTGAGGTTTACTTTTCCATTAATTTCATAAAAAGAAAGAATATAAAGTCAAAACTTAAAATGATCTAAGTTGAGGTATGACTATATTTGTAAGAAAAATATGTATGCCTTGAATGCAATTATAAGATGTCAATTATGATAGATTTAATGTAGATTTAACTCATATCCTTATGCAGCTTATCATTCAAAATTTAATAACAGCCTCAACATTTCTATGTTTAGATTAAATGTTGCTATTAGCACTAATATGTGATCTAAATTAACAAATTTCACTCCTTATTTTCTTCATTTTTGAAATATATTACCCACTTATCACTCAACATGCCTAATTATTTCTTGTGGCACATCACAGTATCAAAGCACACAGTTTAGCAACAACTACATTAATTCAATCAGCTTCATCAGTCATTACCCATCTGTTAAGTGCAAATTCTGCTGACCTTCAATTACAGCTACGGTTAAAACATTGGTCAAATCTACTACAAATACAAATTTACACCAAACAATGAACCTATCTAACAAAGTCAGCTTCACTCACTCCACAGGTTTTAACTGGCCAATCAACATCGCTCAGCAATTTCTCAGAAACCTCTTCTCTGGAGCCCATCATACAGTATGTAAAGAAGTTACTTTTGGAAATTAATCAGAGCTGGGGTTATCCCAATCACTGTCTAGTCTCCTAGTTTGATATATATCAATACACACACACAAACACACACACACACACACACACACACACACACACACACACACACACTCCCTATCCTTTCCCTTCATTTTTCTTTTTCTCTCTCTCTCTCTTTCTCTGCCTTATCAATGAGTCTAGTACACATTAACATACACAACAAATGCACACAGACTCTCTCTCATTTACATAATCTCTCTCTGTAAGGCAACAGAATAAAAGCATAGTTATGTATCCTCATTATGAAATATTGAGGATATGCATGATGAGAATTACATTCCTTGTTTGGTAATTTCCTACCTACTTCAAATTGGGAAGAATATCCTTCAAAGGCTTAACTCACTTAATCATCAAATTATATGAATTTATTTTAACTCTTGTTCTTTATCTAAATATCAATTAATGAAAAGAACTTTCCTTGTTCTCTATCATAGTACCATGCCTGATATTAAATTTAAAAAATAAATTAGAATCAATAGATGATAATAAAACTTGACTTCTTTTGTCTTACTCCATCACAATTTCTAGTTGCTGAACACACAACTTTGTTTAAAACTGAAAATGTCTAGAATAGATGATGAGCATGTTAGATAATTGTTTAACTTACATGACATCACCCTCATGGATGAAAACCTTTTTAGTTTAGCGCAGCAATGTACTTACGGTGTGATACATGAAAAGTTCCTGACTTTAAGGGTAACATGACAGAGTAGAGCTGTTACCTTTACAAAGGAGGTAGGACAACTATTTAAGAGAAGATATGCCAAAAATCATGATGATATACAATATATCTTTTTCTTTTTTTTGCAGATTTAATGCATGACAGTAACTCCTACAGTGGATTTTGGTAAAACTGAAATATGGTTCCTCTTTTTGCAAGACAAAGGAGTGGCAGATATCCATGGTGAGATGAGGAAGTCTTGAAGGATGGCTGCCCATCTTATTGCACAGTGAAAATCTGGGTGTCAAGGTTTCAGACTGGTCACTTCGAGGTCACAGATGAGCCCCAATCAGGACAGCTAACTTCCACAACCACTGAGAACAAAGCTGATGCTGTGCACATCATGATTCTTGAGGGCTACCCAAAATTTCAGCTGAAGTTGTAGCTGAGACTCTGGGGATTTCTTACAAAAGAGTTTGCCACATCATTCACAACATTCTGGACACAAGAAAGCTTTCTGTAAGATGGGTGCTAAAATGCCTGAACGCAGATCAGAAGCACATCAGTTTGGACCAGTTTGTAACAGGAAAAGCTGATTTTATGGCTCATTTAATCATCATGAATAAAATTTGGCTTCGTCATTATATGATCCTCAGACCAAGCAGCAGTCAATGGTATTCACTGCATCTCAAGAAGTTTTGGACCCAGAAGTCAGCTGGAAAGATTCTGGCTACAGTGTTCTGGAACAAAGACAGAGTACTTCTCATAAAGTACATGCCAAAAGGTCACATCATCAATGCAGAATACTATGTCTTTGTTGGACAAATTGCATGAAGCTTTGAAGCAGAAACACCATGGAAAGCTGAGCTGTGGTTCCTGCTTTTGCAGAACAATGCACCAGCACATACAACATATGAAACTTTTTGGAAAATACGGGATTTTGGCTTCAAATTGATAGACTACCCACCTTACTCTCCTGATTTGGCATCCTCCAACTATCACCTCTTTCTACAACTGAAGAAATATCTCAAGGGGATGAAGTGATCACTGCTACAGAGACCCAACCATCTGAGTTCTTTTTACAAGTCTTAGAAAAACTGAAGGACTGCTGCAGTAAGTGTGTGATTCTGAGAGGGGAATATGCTTCATAAATTTTACCCAAAGCCAAGAACTTTTCAGCACCCCCTTACGTGATGAGGATTATCACCAAGATATAGCAGAGGAAAGAATTCTTTTTTTAACTTGATTTTTTTAAGATGGAAAGCACATGACAATAGAGAAAGATATGAATGTAGAGAGAATTATACCAATCACAAAACAAGTAAAATATATGTTCAGTTGTTACTAGTTTATTCGCAAAGAGATGTTAACAATTGAAACAAATATCCTTTTTAGAATGTTAATAATAGATGCATAAGCGAATAAATAAATAAATAAATAAATAAATAAATAAAAGTATTTGACTTATATGTTGAATATGCTGATCCCAGTTAATAAACTCATAAAGCATAAATTTCATCCAGAACTTTTATTTCTTTCATTTATATCAATTTCTGAAATATTTTATCTGTAAGGGTATTTTGGAAAATTAAAAATTTACTTTGCTCAAAGCTCAGACATCAATTGGCAATAATTCATGTATTTATATATGCAAATACTTGCAGGACACATTATTCACAGTAATTAATATATTTCTAACAGATCGGTAGTTTGTTGCTATGTAAAATTGAATAAGGAGGAGGAGCTACAGTCCTGTGACATAAAAGGCAGCTGGGAATTTCTGTGAGACAGCTTGCTGAGTGCCACAGACCAAATCTGTGGCTGGTGCAAAGTCCATTCCAGACCTAGGGTAACATGGTGGTGGAACAATACTATAGACAGGGCCATTAGAGCAAAGAAACAGGCTTGGAATGCCTGGAAGAGTGGGGGTAGCAGGAGAATGTATCAGATAACCAAAAGGGGAGCTAAGAGACAGGTACATATAGTCAAGGGAGTAGCAGAAAAGAAGTTTGCCAATGTTCAGCAATGTGAGGACCAGAGAGCTGAAGTATTTCGGATTGCAAGACAGTGTGTGAGAGAAAACTGTGATGTCATAGGAGAGAAATGTGCCCACATGGATGATAGTGCCCTTGCGTTTAATGATTCTGCAAAGAGAGAGACTTGGAGATGCCATTATGAAAGACTGCTGAATGTGTAGAATGAATGGGAGGAGGAGAGTTTGCCATAGGTTGACCCAATTGAGGGACCAGCTACCTGAATTGACAGTACTCTGGTAGATAAAGCAATTGAGAATATGAAGACAGGGAAAGCACCTGGCTCATCAGGAATCACCGCTGAGATGCTAAAAATATTGGGTGGTGTGGATTATGGTCTTGTCACCCACATCATAAATCAGGTAGTTCATGAAGGAGTTATACCCAATGTAGCAGCACCATAGTCAACTGCTACAAAGGTAAAGGTGATACTTCAGATAGAATTAACTACAGAGGTATAAAATTATTGGATCAGGTAATGAAAGTTACAGAGAGGGTCATTGCCCAACTAATTAGGGAGAGAGTTAGCCTAGATGAGATGCAGTTCGGTTTTGTGCCAGGCAGAAGCACTACTGATGCCATATTTCTGGTAAGGCAACAGCAGGAGAAATATCTAGCCAAAGATAAACCTTTGTACTTGGCTTTTGTTGACTTAGAGAAAGCCTTTGACAGGGTCACCCAATCCTTTATCTGGTGGTTAATGCAGAAACTGGGGATAGACAAGTGGCTGATAAGAGCTGTACAAACCCTGTACAGGGATGCTGTCAGTAAGGTGAGGGTTGGCAACTAGTATAGTGAAGAATTTCGAGTAGAAGTAGGGGTTCATCCAAGGATCAGCCCTCAGCACCCTCTTATTCATTATAGTACTCCAGGAAATAACAGGAATTCAAAACAGGCTGCCCCTGGGAGCTCCTCAATGCTGATGAACTTGCTCTAATAGCCAACTCACTGCCAGAACTGGAGACGAAGTTTAGGGTGTGGAAGTAAGGTCTAGAATCAAAGGGCCTTTGAGTTAACCTAGCCAAAACCAAAGTCTTAGTAAGTAGGAAGGCTGTCAAATCACAACCTCCTTCAGGTAGATGGCCCTGCTTGATCTGTAGAAAAGGTGTGGGTAGAAACTCCATACGATGTACCCAGTGTAAGCTATGGACACATAAAAGGTGCAGCAATATCAAAGGAAGATTAACCGAGAAAATAGCTTTTGTGTGTGGCAGATGCACTGGTGCAATAAACATTGAAGATGTACAAAAAACAGATTCCATCACAGGCCAAGGGGAGAAACTAGAAGGAGTTAATAGCTTCTGTTACCTAAGCGACCAAGTCTATAGTAGGGGCAGTTGCTCTGAGAGTGCAGTGACTAGAGTAAGAATAGCCTGGCCAAAAATCAGGGAGCTCCTACCTCTGCTGGCAACTAAGGGCCTCTTGCTCAAGGTGAAAGGTAGATTGTATGATGCATGTGTGTGAACTGCCATGCTACATGGCAGTGAAACATAAGCCATGAATGCTGAGGACATGCATAGGCTTGAAAGAAATGAAGCTAGTATGATCTGCTGGATGTGCAATATCAGTGTGCATACACGACAGAGTAGAAGCGCCCCGAGAGAAAAGTTGAACATAAGAAGCCTCAAATGTGGTGTGCAAGAGAAGCGACTGCGCTGGTATGGCCATGTGCTACATATAAATGAAGACAGCTGTGTGAGGAAGTGTCACTCCCTAACTGTAAAAGGAACCTGCGGAAGAGATAGACCCAGGAAGACATAGGATGAGGTGGTGAAGCATGACCTTTGAACATTGGGTCTCACAGAGGCAATGAAAGGAGACCAGGACCTTTGGAGATATGCTGTGATTGAGAAGACTTGGAAACTAAAATGGAATCGCAGCCATGCATGTCTGGCCCTGTTAAGAATACTGCTGATGCGTCAATTGATATGATATGCTTGAGAAGACCTGTTGAGTCAAATAAAACCAGTATTGTAACTGGGGCCGGTACCCATTGACTGGTGCCCATGCCGGTGGCATATAAAAAGCACCATCTGAACGTGGTCAATGCCAGGTCCGCCTGACTGGCTCCTGTGCTGATGGCACGTAAAAAGCACCATCCGAACATGGCCAATGCCAGTACCTCTAGACTGGCTCCTGTGCTAGTAGTACATAAAAAGCACCCACTACACTCTCAGAGTGGTTGGGATAAGGAAAGGCATCCAGCTGTAGAAACTTTACCAGATCAGATTGGAGCCTGGTGCAGCCACTGGCTCTCCAGACCTCAGTCAAACCGTCCAACCCATGCCAGCATGGAAAACGGACGTTAATCAATGATGATGGTGGTGATGATGATGAGGAGGAGGAGGAGGAGGAGGAGGAGGATGAGGATGAGGATGATGATGATGAAAGAGAGAACTCAATACATATCAGTAGAGTGTAAACTTTATTTGCAACTAAATATCACAATTTGCTTCTTCATAAGGAACACTAATAAGAGACAGTATTCCATTGCTGTGTGTATATACAGAGGTATGATGTGATGAGAGTAAACAAAACTTTGAGCTGTAATCTCTACTGTGTTTGATTGAGGCTGCTGACATTTTTTTTATTCTCTAAATAGTAGTTGTTGTTAGTGAATTAACACCAAATAACTAGACTACCATTCACTGAATATATAAAAAATTGCAAATGTCAACAATCAACTAAAACTATCTAGTTTTAATTTATGCTATACAGACAGAGTAATATACTGCAATTTCTCCTTGTAAAAGCATGGTGAGCCTACATATGAGGTGATATCAAAAACTTCCCAGTACATTTAATAAAAAAAGTAACCTATTTACTTAAGTTTTAACATTATCACCTTTGAAATAGTCACCTTGTGCAGCAAAACACTGGTCTCGGTGTTCCTACCACTTTTGGAATTCGGCCTGGAAGTTGTTTTCCATATGAGTGTCAAAGAGCTTTTGTAATTCACTCTGTATCTCAACAATAGTGTTAAAACAGTAACCTTTGAGCCACATTTTCATCTTGGGGAAGAGATGGAAATCTGCAGATGCTAAATCTGGTGAGCAGGGTGGATGCAGAAGAAATGCCATGTTGTTTTTGGTGAGAAACTCACGAGTGAGGAGAGCACAGTGACACCACATGTTCAGTTCAGTCATTAGAATTGCATGTACTAACCCATACGACAAGCCAACATCAGCAATGTCATCAATTGTCCTCCAGCGATTTTCATGCACAAATTGATGAATTTTCTCCACATTTCTGTGGGTGGTGCTTGTGGCAGGTCTTCCAGATTGCTCGTTGTCTTCCAGGAACATTCTTCTGCTTTTGATGTGCTGATGCCGCTCAAAATATTGTGTACAACCCATTGTTTCATCACCATGAGCTTGCCAAAGAATGCTCAATGTCTCTGTAGTAGACTTCCAAAGTTTAATGCAAAATTTCACTTTGGCTATATATTCAAACTTCCTGTCCATGACAAAGATCACAGACTACATCATACACGTGATCAGAAAAACACAAATTCACAACTTGTGAAGTAAACACAGTGATATCACTCAGCACACTGCTTCATGAAGGTCACTAATAGCTCTAAGTGCACACGCAACCATGTGTTGTCAACTGCTGGTAAGCTACAGAACAGAACAAGTCCAGGAATATTTTGATACTACCTCATGCATAAATAAGTAGATAGGTGCTAGTGGCTAACACATCCATGCTTTATAAAATTCCCCACACAAAAAGACAATGGAGAAGCATTACTTATAATAACAGCAAAATGTTCAAATAATCACTCACAAACCTGGGACTTATAAATATAACAATCAAGTTTCAAATACTGAATAAAACATCCAAAACATGAAACAAATTAAGTAATAAATTGTATAGATGTAGGCACAGGTGTGGCTGTGTTGTAATAATCTTGTTTCCCAACCACATGGTTCCAGGTTCAGTCCCACTGCTTGGCACCTTGGGCAAGTGTCTTCTACTACAGCCTCAGGCCAACCAAAGCTTTGTGAGTGAATTTGGTAGGTGGAAACTGGAAGAAGCCCGATGTGCATGTGTGTGTGTGTGTTTGTTTGTTTGTCTTTCACCACTGCTTCACATCTGGTGTTGGTATGTTTATGTCCCTGTAACTTAGCGGTTCACAAAAGAGATCAATAGTAGAAGTACCAGACTTTAAAAAAGAAATACTGAGGTCAATTCATTCAATTAAAAATTCTTCGAGGCAGTGCCCCAGCATGGCCGTGACTGAAACAAGTAAAAGATAAAAGATATCACATAAATCTACCAAATAATTTATATTCTGACAACAAGACAGACATCATAGTGTCCCTCTCCTAGAAGGTTGCTGAAATAAATAACACTCAGTTGTTTTACTGTGCACTCTGACACCAACCAAGGTTATTTCTACATCTTCACGCTCTGATAGACTCTCATTATATATGCTAATTAGCCCTTTACTGAGATCCTGACAGTTGCTATTACTCTGGGTCAGTGTGGATCTGGAAGCAATAGTAGCTAAGAGGTGATAAATAGGATTGGTGTCAAGAAGGGTATTCAGCCATAAGATATTGCCTTAAAAAGTCATATGCAAATCACTCCAGTATGGAAAAGAGGATGTAAAGTAGATGGAAAAATATGTAGAAAATATACATAACTTACTATTATGAATTTGTCACAGATATTCTGTTATAATCTCAGCCACTTTATATAAAATATTAGTAAAGTAGAGCATCAGTGACAAGTTTGTTAATGTCGAATTCACAATACAAGATATATCTGCATACCCATGAGGAGAAATCTGTGTTCTGAGTCATCTACTACAAAAAAATTAATAAAAATAAACAACTAATAAACATTGCATGTGTGTTTTTTTTTTCAGTGGCCAATATGCATCTAATATGATGCAACACATAAATCTGCATGTGTAGATAGATCTGAATGCAAGGCTTGTGATAATATAGTCAATACATTTTCTACACGGTTATTTTGCTTCTATACTCTTTGTTTTATTGTAATTTACTCTGTCTTACTCTGCTTTTTTCAGCTCCTCTCTTTCTTTCTCTCTCTCTCTCTCTCTCTTACATATATATTGTGTATACACACATATATATATATATATGTGTGTGTATGTGTGTGTTTGCTTGTATGTATGTATATATATGTGTACATGTCTTTCTTTTTATTTCTTTTCCTATTTTTTACCCTCTTCAACTCTTCTTCATTCTTTATCCTTCTTTCCAGCTATATTTTTTTGTAATATGCTCTTTTATTTCTCATTCACTTCTTATTTATTCACTTATTTTTTTCTCTTTATTTCCTTTACTCCCTGTATACTTTTTTTAGCTTCTCTCTCTCTCTCTCTCTCTCTCTCTCTCTCTCTCTCTCTCTCAGCCCTATTTTCATTTCCTAATTTTCTGTCATTCTTTTATTTCATCCTCACTTTTTTATTCTTTCTTTTTCTTGTCTTCATTATTTGTCTTCATTCACCTTTCCCCTCAACTCCCATCTCTGCTTTTTTCCTTTCTGTATCTCATGCGACTCCTCCCTACACATCTCCCTCTCTCTCTCTCTCTCTCTCTCTCTCTCTCTCTCTCATACTACCCCTTTTCCTCTCATTCTTTCTGTCTATCATTCTCATCTTTGTCTCTCTTAATGTCTGTCATTTTCTCTTTCTGTCTTCACTTCTTTCACTCATTCATTCAATCTATTTTTCTTACCATCTTACTCTTCCATATTGCCCTTCTACTTCTCTTACTCTCCTCTCCTCTCTCTCCCCCTCCTGCCTTCTCTCTCTCCTTCTCCCTCACCCTTTCTTTTCACTTGTGAATCAAAACACATGTTGCTCACATCACGAGCAACATTAAGTTTTACCTTGCTATAACTCGGAAAACCACAACACCATTTAGCCATATTCTCTGGCTCTGTTGGCCACTGTGCAGGAAATTAAATTCTCTTGGAGTCATTAGTTAGTTCCTGATTATTTTCCTTTTATTATCTTCCTACAGAGATATAATTCTTCAGTGTAATCAACTGATCTTACAATAATGGTTAGCTTGAAATAAAAGAACAAAAATTATAGAAGACATAAACAAGACAGTAAGAGAAAGTCTCTCCAAGTAAAGAGACACGTTTTACTATTGGTAACATCATAAAACTGCTATTAACACCATCACGTTGTCAGAGACTATGTCTTTCAATTCGCTGATATCATATTCCCTGTAATATATTCTATTAATTTCTCACACCAAGCCTTCTTGTAACTACAGTTAGACACTGTTGGGTGATAGATCTAATATGTCATATGTCACTTAACACATCGCCCAAGGGTGTTTTAGCATACATTTAGACCTATAGTTCCTGTCTGACAATATTTTCCTGCAGACATTCACCAATAAGTGCTTAGGTTGGTAATTAGTTGCATCAGTGTCAGCAGTTTGCAAATGCAATAGTCACTGCTCTTCTTGTGATTGTTCATTTTTTTTTTTAATCACTTGACCCTTTACAAGGACTCCAAGACAAATGGGAAGGAGGAGGGAAGATATCCCCAAACAAGAGATCCGTCTTGAATGCTGATAACAGACTGAACTCAGCTAAAATAATGGAAGGACAGGGCAGTGGTGTTAAACCAGGCAGTAGATTAAGTGTACCACACAAGTAAACCAGTGGTAGAATTTGAACTCAAAACACAAAGAACCAGAACAAATGCCACAAAGCATCATGCCTGATGCTCCAACAATTCTGCCAGTCCACCATCTAAATTAGTACTTTATATATCGAGCAGGAAGAATGAAAACCAAGATTGACTACAACAGGAACTGAATTCAAAACACAAGAAGATATAATAAATAATACAAAGCATATTGTCTGAAACTCTAATGACTCTGCCATTTTGCCACCTACAAAATAGAAAGAAATAAAAACTAACTAGGGTTGTTGTTTTCTTTTTACTAGAGTATGACAGTTACATAGCAAGTAAGAGGTGTCTGCTAGCTTAATTAACTCTATTGTGATAGATTTAATGAAGAAGGTATCAGACTTTCAGACTTAAATTATGAATTTAAACTATACTGATAATGCTCTGTTGTGTCTCAAGACAGATGACTTACTTCTTCATGCCTCAATTTTCTGTTTATTTATTCTCTATTCTCTTGGGAATAGCTACGAGATCTGAGAAATTCTATTTACCATAGGGGAGGAATATTCATCCTATCTCTTATCTTCTTAATACTATTGAATTTTACATACTAAACAGCAGATACAATAACCATGGGGTTAAAACAGTGTACTATTGATTATATGGTCATGAGTTCAAACTACAGTGCAACCATTTTGCTATATCCCCTGAGTAAGGAAAATATAATTTTTGCTTCAGGTTGCTTGACTGATGCAGTTAAATGATCAAGAGGGGAAAGTGCATTTAGATGTCAAAACAATTGCTCTTACAACAGCAAAAAACATCTATGTGAGCTATGATAACAGGAAAAAACAGATTGAAGTAACAAAAGGAAAATATATGTAATTTTGTAATAAGAAGTATGATATGATGATTATTTATTGATCTCTTGTGAGTGACCCATGGGTGTCAGTATATACTAGATCCAATAGTATAAATAATCAATTGGTTCAGCATGCTAGATATGTTTCAACTTTGTCTTCCTTTCATGTTAAAGTTGTTATTGTTTAGCCGCAGGTGAACCTAATCAAGAAGACTTAAGATCAAAGACGTTTCAGCAGTGTATATCCAGGACTACATTGTTGAACATATTGATATTCAATATCAATGCATTGCTTTTGTTGATGTTTGACCCAAGATTAACTCTGACTGATTCTACCTTATGCTTCAGGGGATTCCAACCATAACTGTTCTATCCACTTTCAGATAATGCATACTCTAGACATGGTTGTGTGATTAAAATGTTTGCTTCCCAACTACATGCTTTCAGTCCCACTGTGCATCCCCTTGGTACAAGTATCTTCTTTTGCCTCAGACTAATCAAAGCCTTGTGAGTGAATTTGGCAATGAAAACTGAAAGTCCATCATATATGCATATGTATATATATATGTATATATATATATGTATACATATATATATATACATATATATATATATATATATATATATATATATATATATATATATATATATATATATATATATATATATATATATATATATATATACATATATATATATATATATATACATATATATATATATATATATATATATATATATATATATATATATATATATATATATATATAAATATAGATAGATACATACATACATACATACATATACATATATACATATATACATATATATATATACATGTGTATATATATATATATATATATATATATATGAGTAAACACATAAATGCAAAACAAGGTGGAAAAAAATAGTACTTGAATACCAAAAGTAGAGTAATATGTATTTTTATTTAAGCTGCAAAAGCATCACAAAAAAACTGCTACTCAGAGTTTCATGTTCCCATCAAGAATCTTGATCACAACTACCCAATGAATGGGAACATGAAATTCTGAGTAGCGGTTCTTTTGTAATGTTTTTACAACTTCAATAAAAAAAAAAGTGTATATATATATATATATATATATATATATATATATATATATATATATATATATCCAGCCCATGCCAATATGGAAAACAGACATTAAATGATGATGATGATGATATTCAATACACTGCCTAAACACTAATCTTGGGAAATTAAGCTTCACAAAACTAGAAAGGAGAAAGCTGATTTGAAGACTACAGATCGAATGCATCACTAGAACTGTAAAAATTTGTAAAACTTTCCAGAAGTTTATCATTTAAGTATACATGAGCATGTCTAGGTATGCAGCTATATGCATGAGAATACATACATAAAACAAAACATGTGAATCTGTACAATCACATACATACACACATACAAAAATACCCTGTTGATGTTGAAATTCCAATGAAGGAGCCTTGGATCTAGGTTGCAAACTAGCTCTTTCTTTATTGGCAAGAAATCTTGAAATAAAACTGAATAATGGCATACGTACATAAATTGTAATATATTATATATTATATTATCATAGTGTGTGTGTGTGTGTGTGTGTGTGTGTGTGTGTGTGTGTGTGTGTGTGTGTGTGTGTGTGTGTGTGTGTGTGTCTGTGTGTGTGTGTGTGTATTTGCCCTTCTCTGAAAATCAGCAGGTTATAAATAGTGACATTATTGACATTTCCTCTTTCAATAAATCATCCACTGGCTTTCCATCTCTGAAGACATATTGTATAAGAGAACTTTTACTTAAAAAAAAGAACAGGTAAGAATTAGTGACAGGAAGGGTATCTAACTGAATAATAATGCCCCAATAATCTATTCATCTGGCCCATGCAAACATGAAAAGGAAAACGATGTAAAAATGAATGGAAGAATGAAAACCTTATTTAAGGTGGTAGAGAATGATATGAGAAAGATTTAGTTGTTCTTTCTAGCAGGAAAGGAGATCTCATTGGCGTTTCCACATTGGTTGATTTTATGTGAATGTATGGTGTAGACCCCATTTCAAATATGAGTTACATATTATTATTATTCCCATCTTTTCAAATCTTTCTTCACAAGCAATTAAGAAACATTTAATTAGAAATAAATTTTTGCTTATTTTTATGGTTATGGTTGAGAAATTTGCTTCACAGCTAAGTGGTTCAAGGTTCAAATTTACTGCCCTGCATCTTCTACCAATCCCTCAGTTTGGCCAAAGCTTTGTGAGTGAAATTTGGTAGATGGAAGCTGTGTGAAGGGCTATTGTACATGTGTATATATATATATATGCATATGCATGTGTGTATGGATGGGATGTATACATATATGTGTGTAAATGTATACATATATGTATGTGGGTGAGTGTGTATACATATATTTGCATATATAAAACTCAATATTTGAGTAGTCAAGACTAAGCTATTTATTTACATCATTCATACTTTTTTATGAATTTCTCAGGTTTGTGTTCTTGCATACTCATAATCATCTAGAGTAGTCTTAAAATGTAGCCCTTACATTTTACCTAAATTGAGAGCTTTAGAAAATATATCCTGTTCAAATGTATATCAACATTTGAGCCATTGTGAGTCAAATCCCTCTTAAATTGCATCCTTCCTTCTTAAATAATGAAAGGACTCATTGAATAATGTAGTCCTAGACATTTCCTTAAATATGCAGGATGATCATGGTTGGAATGTTTTTGATTATAGGCTTGTTTGACCAGAGTTGATCTGCAGCTAAACAGCATATTCACATTGAAGTACTGTTTTTGGAGGAGGAGGTGGAGCAGGAGGAAGAGGAGGAGGAGGAGGAGGATGGCGATGACGACGACGACGATGACAATGATGATGATGACAACGACAACAACGACGACGACGATGGCAACGACGACAACAACAATGACAACGATGATGATGACGACATCAACAACGACAACAATGCATGCATGTCATCATCTATTGGCTTCATCCAGATAGAAAATGGTACCTAACCAATAGGCAATGATTCACTCAATAACACCCTAATATTAACTGCTACCTCACAAGGATATTGTTTTTCCTCTCTACCACTTCTACAACTAACACAATTACTTTAGCTCTGAACAAGCAAACGTCCTCTCACATCTGCCTAACCTTAGTTTTGGCTTCTCTTTCTACCCTTTTCTGTTCCCCCTCCTCTACAACCAAACTATGCTCTAAACCAATGGTTCTCAACCAGGGCCTTAAGGCCTCTGAGGGTCTATATAAGATTTCTAGGGATTTATGCAAGAAAATAATAAATTGTCGTTGGCCCCTAAAAAAGATTTGCTTTAGATGTATGCATTGGTAATATATTGCAAGAAACAGCTAGGTTTCTTTCTCTAACATTTTACATAGTTCAACCTACACAAGTTAATGTTTGAAAAACAAATTAGGAATTTTGAAAGAAGTTTCTTTAAAACTAGTTTTTAAACATCAAATGGATATGGGAGTCCACCCAGAATAAGATAGTAATCAAAGAGGTCCATAGACAAAAAAATGGTTGAAAACTCCTGGTCTAAACCATTGCCCCAATCATCCTTCCAGATCTATAGTACTCAAGCATTCTATCTATAACCTTAACATCTGCAATTTGGAACATCAAGTGTACTGTGTTTTCTCTTGATAAATAACACAAAAGAAACTAGACAAAACAACTATGTTTTGTAACACTCATACTCTGCCAATGCACTTATTTTTAATTTTAAATAAGTTGCTTTTGTTTCTATACTTTTATCCTCTTTTCTTGCATATTAGCTACATCACAATTAAGCTCTGAATCGCTTAGTTCATTCATTGCTTCAAAGGATCGATTTCAGGGTTATCAATATTTGGTTTGACATGTGAGAACATGAATAGTATGATAGAAATGCCAGTGGATTTTTGAGTTTTTCTTGTATTTGTAATTTTATTTGTACAGGATGGAGTAAGAGTATTTTATAGTTGAATGGCCTTTTATTGGCAAATCACAGGAAAAGTGCCATTTTGACCTTAACACAGAATTTCAAGTCTCTTGAACATAGTTGACATCATCACTTTGTTTGTAGTATCATCAGTCTACATCCTGGTTCAACAATCCCAAGGTTGTTCACAGCATATCAGTTTCTATCTACAATTTTCTCATCCTACTGGTTTGAACATCCACATAGCCTCCCTTTAGTAACACTATTTCCCCTATGCCCTCATAAACACCTACTCTTCTGCTTCCTCTTCCTATCACACACACACATACACATATATACACTATACACACACAACCTCACACATGCATACGCATTCACTTGCTCGTTGTCTCCCTTGACAAGCTCTCCTTTGATGAGTCCATATAGCTGTGAAGTAAGCTTCTTATCCACACAGCTATGCCAGTAATTCATTTAAAAATGAGAGCAACTTCTCAATTTCAAACACACTGTATTGTATAGCTTACTGACATTGGAAAATATCTATAATTGATATAAGATTAAAAAAAAAGATCTATTAATTTCCAATAATAAAGTAATAATTATATCTTTAGATAACATAGAATAACAAATTATATAAAGAACAGGTTGTGGGTATTAAATGGACCAGAACAGTATTAACATTTGTTTCATGAATGGAAGGAAGACAAGCAAACTTGATCTTGTTGAAAATTTGAACTCAAAATTTAAACAAGCAAAATAAATACTGGTATGTAGTTTAGTTTGATTGTATATCCACCATTGTTGCTATCTCAATAATGATTCATTAAATAAAAACAACTTCACAATTTTGGAAAACTCAGCGTATGGTAGCTTACTGTGTTCATTGAATAGCTGTAACTGATATAAGAAGTGAGGAAAAATTATAAATTCACAATAATGAGATGATGATGATGATGATGATGATGATGACGATGATGATGATGACGACGACGATGATGACAATAATAATACTAATAATAATAATAATAGAGTAATCTCAGAAAACCATATTGATGAAATGCTTGTCAAGCAGCCTTCAGAAGACATGAAAGAGAATCAATAAAATCACCATTATTGGCAAAGCATTTTATTCTTTTATATCATTTGCTAGATACAGCATCTAATTGTTATACTGATTCACTAGTTAACATTTTGTTTGTTGTGCAAAACTTTGGGGTTTTATTCTATTCCTCATTAGCAATTAGATGTTTTATTCTGTTCACAAGTGGCATGGCTATAGTCTTTAAGATTGTCAGAATTACCATGAAAATATGTCTTTGAATGAAACACAGATGAATAACGGAAACTATTAGCAATAGGAAGCTATTTACCATTTCTATATATCTTGTTTTCCTTCCTTTCACTCTCTTTCTCCACACTTCCTTTCTTTCACTTCCTCACTCTTGCTCTTTTCCTCTGTATCACTCTCTCATTGTCTTCTCCCTTCAGTAAACTGATAATAGATCGAATCTCATCAAATTCCCAGCATCACATAAAACCACACCCCATCACATCCCACTCTATCATACCCCATACCCCATACTCCATACCCCATACCCCATACTCCATACCCCATACCCCATATCCCATACCCCATACCAACACACTGCACCAATGATAAAATATTTTATAACTAAACAATATCCAACCACTTGAAATAGAATCTTCAAAAATTTCTTCAATTTTTATTACCAAAGTTCCATATATATTATTTCACTTTTACATACTTATTACCCTTATGGTTACTATAATAATGATAATAATAATCATTATTTATATAGACATTGTTATTGATGTTGTTGTTACTATTATTATTATCTTTATATTATTATTATTATCTTTATATTATTATTATTATCTTTATTATTATTATATCATTTTCTTTTTATTATTATTATTATTATTATTATTATTATTATTATTATTATTATAAGTAGTAATGGTAGTAGTAGTAGTAGTAGTAGTAGTAGTAGTAGTAGTAGTAGTAGTAGTAGTAGTAGCAGCAGCAGCATTATCACGTTATTATTATTCCATTATTCTTTTATAGCAAATAAAGAAATCATCAGTACCATCATTATACATCTTTTACGCTTATTGTTGTTTTTTGTTTGTGATGTCATTAATATTGTTGCTGTTTTTGTTGTTTAAAAATATCATTATTTTTTATTACCATCAAAATAATAGCAATAACATTGTTGCTATTATTTGTTATAGTCATTATCACCATTGTCACTCTTAACAGTGTCGCTGTCATCATCATAATCATCATCATAATCATCATCATCATCATCATCATCATCATCATCATAGCCAATACAGTCACCACCACAATCATCATCATCATCATTGTTGTCATCATCATTATCATCATCATCATCATCCTTTTCCTCCCCCTCATCATCATTATCATCTTTATCATAATTATCATTGTCACCTTCATTGCTCCCATTTTCATTGTTATTACTTAGTCTCAATGATTGTTTACAATTTGAATTCTCCATCATATATCAAAAGGACTATATTCTAATATAAAAACAACTATAGTCATGTATATCATGAAAAGTTATGTGATAAAAGAAATACTCAAAATCCATTTGTGTTTCAATCACTAAAATAAACTAAATTTCAATAATAGAAACAAACAATAGACAAAGCTCTATTGTGTTAGAGAAGAATTAAGAATGCACAGCTAGATTGAAGAAAAATGCCATATTTGATTTGCTCTCAGAGAAATCAGCTTGTTAAACATCCAAAAACAACTTATTCCGACTGAAATAATGTTTCTGGTTGACATTAGATCAAAAATGGTTGATTCTTTGAGAATTAAGCATCCTGAACATTAATCTTCCGTCCATTTTAAGAATAACAGCTATGGTATTTGATTAACAATATTTGATCAAATAACATTGCTTGGAAATGGCAAATAGATATCTAGAGTTAGAGTAGAATCTTCAACAGGATAATACACAAAAGTACTTTTGCCTGCTTCCCAATATGTTGAATACCTTATCCAAATATTTATATTACTTACAATAAAAGTGTGGTACTTGAGTGGATAAGTTATTGAACTACTTGTGGAGCATGGATCATAAGTTCGATCCCAATTCTAGCATTTCTAAGCTGAATTCTTTATTCTACATTGGTTCACTTTCTCAGACAACCAGCTTTTGGGAATAGTTACCAGATGGACTTGAAAATATTGAAATTCAAATCAGAGACTAATCAACTCAGTCTACACTACCAGTGACTTTGATTGTAGTTCTGATTGCAGGCAACATGTAAGAGAGTTCAATTGCTCGGGTTTTGTTCAGCTATCAACAAAGATGAACTGAACCAAAATGATATATATTACAAAGAAAATAAACAATAATAAAACAATACTGGTAGGTGGTGGCGGGTATATTTGACAGATACATTTAATGTATACAACCTCCCTTGTTGGTTCAAAATGTCAATTAACTCACTATAACAATAATGCTTTATTTATCTCTAGTCAGCTAATTAAAAAACTTTGTTTCTTGTTTTATTTTGATACTGTTTTTAACAGTTTTAAATTTTTTTTCTGTGCTAGTCTTGATGAAATAGTTTTCACTAATTTCAAAATTAGTTTGCATTTGATTAGTAAGAACCAGAGATAGACAAGACTCTAAGCCAACTAACAACTGATAAAGGGTAGGCAATGTTAAACAGTTGATATCCTTCACTGTTTCTCCAATATAACTATGGCTAAAACTTTGATCACTCAATTACTTAGTCCTCATAAAAATAAACAAGTGCTGTATATAGTATAACTCAATGCTGTTAGCAATGGAAGTGTTATGGAATTGACAAGCACATTGCTTGCTTCTAGTGCTGAGTTCAACTCTTCCCATAGGAAAACTCTATCTGCAATACGCTGGCAACATTATCAAGAATTTCTATCTTATCTCCTCAGTGCAATAGAAACTATAGTTTCTGTACTGATATTGCAACTGCTAGGAATTTGGAAAGGATTATCTAATTGTTAAAGCCATTTACTTTTTTTTTTCTTTTACAGATTGATCTTTTTTTCCTATCATTAACTTCACAGATGACATTTAGTGAGATGAAAACTTGTCAGGTGTCATCCTCCATACTACCAAAGTTCAGGTTCATTTGAATTTAAAGTTAATTCAATTTGATTTCAATGTTATCTCCCTTGATTTCTTGACCAGAATTAGATAATTATTTTTGTCCTCTTCACTTCTGATGTAATTTTAATGCTTTTAAATTTCTTAGTTCAGTACATTAAATATGCTCTACCCACTTTATTATATTTTTCTCATGCAGCAAGCATCTCCAAATTTTTTTTGTTTTTCTAATTATTCTTTACTCAGCTGTTAAATGATTAGCATTGAGCCTATTTGTTATACAAAGAGATGAAAATGTTGACCTTTGTAATAATGTGGGAATAATTAACCACAGCTATGATTCAGCTCCCTAATTTCATAGAAATTCTACTTCAACAGATATTGAAAGATATTATTTAAACTCATCCTTAATTCCTTACTTAAAACACACACAAAAAAAGCAAGCTTAAATCAAGGTCCAAGAATTTACAAGATAAAAATGCTATAAAAATTTTTCATCAATTCTGACATTAATATTTAACAAATTTTTAAAGGTTAAATTTTATTCATTGATTGATTTTATTTTCAAATTTTGTAATTTTATTCATTTCTGAAAATATTATATTTTTACACAAAAATTGAAATATAACACTTTTATTTTATATTTTTATTTTACTTTCTTTTTAGTTTCTTTATACTATTTTATATATGTTTGTGGAATATCAACACAAAAGTAAAACTTATACAAAATGCAGAAAAGGGATTCAAACTAAAGAGATTTTGAAAACAAAGAAAAATATTGAATTCTAAATATAATGGCAATCTTTTCTTTATTTATTCCTTATTAGTTTTCATTCCACAACTGCAGAAACTCTTCTGAGATAAATATTCATACATACATGCAATCTCTTTCTCACTCTCTCTTACTCCCTCTTATACACACACACACACAAACAATGAAGTTTACACATATAGTCATCAAGAATATCTATTTATATCTATGTATAAATAGAGAATCAATCAGGCATTTACAACTTAGATACATTGAAAATAAAAACAAATATGAATTTTTTTTTTTTTTTTTTTTTTGCAGGGGATATTTGTAATATGTAATGCAATATAGGAAGGAAAGATAGCAGGAACACGTAGTGTTCTAAACTAAGGGCCCTATTGTATTCCAGTTCATATAACTTCTGAGTTCAAATTCATTGAATTTGACTGTAATATCTGTTGTTTCAGTTGAGAGGTGAAGGTCTTCATTGGAACAAATATATATATATATATATATATATATATATATATATATATATATATATAAACACACACACATATATATATACATATATATATGCGCATATATATATGCGCATATCTATATGCATATATACATACACATATATATATAAATACACACACACACACAAGCACATCTCTAACTCCAACTAAAAACATTTGTCTCCCCTTACACACACTTCCTGTTTTGACACCACACTTCCTGCTTAACACAAACTTTTAACCCTCTTTTTAAACCTAACACAACTCTTAATTCTCATGCATCCTTATTTTTCCAACCATTATATACATGAACTACCATTGAACTTCAAAAGCTCAAAGACAATATAATGTATTGGTATATTTATTTTTTTATATATTATTTTTTTTATATATTATTTTCTTCATTTTGTACTTCTTTGTAAAAAACATTTTCATTCTCCCTCTTCTTGAAAATTTGCTTCGCAATGAAAGCCGGTTAGAGAAATCTTTATTAAAATATGCTTCCAGTTTAGCATTCTGCCTTATTATTATTTTTCATTTTCCTATATATATATATATATATATATATATATATATATATATATATATATATATATATACGACAGGCTTCTTTCAGTTTCTGTCTACCAAATCTACTTACAAGGTTTGGTTAGCCTGAGACTATAGTAGAAGACACTTGCCCAAGGTGCTACACAATGGGACTGAACCTGGAACCATGTGGTTGGAAAACAAACTTCTCACCACACATATGTCTACATATGTATGTATTTATATATCCATATACATATTTAATTCTTTCACTGCTTTTCGTTATTTTTATTATTGTTATTGTTGAAATTATATGCATTGTGTGAGGTATGGGCCTGCACATCTTCTTTTCTTTTCTGTACCCTTACATCACACTCTCCTCTATGCTCACTAAACCACTCAGCTTCTTTTGTTCTATTCTCCTATGATAACCTAACTGTTTTTATTTACATGCTGGTGTATATGAAGGCCCCTACCAATCTTTATTTGTGTTGCATTTTTGAAGAGTAATACTGATGAATAGGCCAGCAGCTTTTGTTCACATAACTGACATTTGTGTTCATGTAATTGATGTTTGCTGGCCTTATGAATCATGTATACATTATATAAAGCATCAATACCAATTATGTTTTCTGTGTTTTTGTTTTGTTTTTTTTTTTCATATGTGGCATGCAGGCTCCATACACTACCCTATCTAGAGTTATAAGAATTTTCTAACCACTAGATAGGTGTTGAGAGTGAAATGATCCACTGCACTCATGTGTTTTGCTATGTATCACACCTTTCAGTGCACCTTTTGAATTGCCCCATTTTATTTTGACTGAAGCTAATTAAAATTGGTATGGAGAAACAGTGTGTTGGATTTCTACCTCAAGATTATACTAACGCTCAGCAAGAATGTCTTGAGTTGACACTGCAGAAGAGCAATGCTCTGATGCATCAGATGAGATGGAGAGTATTCCACTACAACGCAAAGACCACAGGCTGCTCTGATGATCCAAGGCGCTCAGAATTGTACAATCTGCATGTAGGAAGCCATACAAACCACTATTGGACTACTTAAAACAGAAATTGACAAGTTTCAAAAAGTTATCTGGAGATTTGTATTGGGTGTGACCAAGTTGGACAAACCACATGTTTTTTTTTTTTTCAGACAAAATTGGGATTTCAAATACTATGGATCCGTCTGTATACAATGAATTTATTTACAGGGAATTATATAAGATCTGTGAACATACCACCTACAGCGCCCTTACTTCCATCAATAATCACACACATGCCTTAATCCATAGCTTTAAGGTAGAGGACAGAACTAAGACATACAACATATATGTGTGTATGTGTGTACACACACATGCATATGTGGATATATGTATGTATGTATGTATGTATATATATATATATATATATATATATATATATATATATATATATATATATATATATATATATATACATATATATACATATGCATGTGTGTGTACGCATATATGAATATCCACACACACACATACATATACATATAAGCAAATGAATCGGCTTCACAATTCTAGAGTCATGACAATAAACATGACAACTAAATTAGGTTTGCATGCATGAGAAAATATTACAAGCACTCCAACCTGCTAAATTGCAGCTGTGCCTCCTGTTCCTTTTCCAAAGAGATTCCAACTAACTTTGCAAAATTCTTCAATCATTCTTCAACCAACAAGATTCTGGTTGAAGTAGATGCTGTCCAGTTTGCAACAACAAATTTTCTCTCATTGTTTCAAAAATCTTCTTTCAGTTCAGCATCACTGCCATGTGCACACTATTGCCCCAAAAGAGAGCCCCTGAATGATAGTCCTGTCTTCCAGAAATAGCAGCCAAATCTCTTAAAGAGGGAAACATTTGTTGATGATATGGTCATAAGTATGATTAGCTAAAGCAAACCTGAGTTTAAACAACTACAATATCCTCAGTCATTTGAACACATGTTCCGTCAATTAACCAAATAAAGACTCTCTCTCTCTCTCTCTCTCTCTCTCTCTCTCTCGCTCGCGCGCGCTTTCTCTCACTCTCTTGCTCTCCTTCTCTTTCTTTCTCTCAAACTATCTATGTTTCACACACACACAGAGGCACACACAACTGTGCCATTTTCCTCTCTCGACATGGAAATATCTCAGGTTGACTATGTGATAAGAAGTGTGCTTCCCAACCAGATGGTTTGGGATTCAGTCCTACTGCTAAAGACCCTTGAGAAAATGCCTTCCAAAGCTTTCCAAGGCCAACCAAAGCCTTGTGAGTGAATTTGGTAGACAGAAACTGAAAGAAGCCCATTTTGTGTGTGTGTGTGTGTGTGTGTGTGTGTGTGTGTGTGTGCGTGCGCGGGGGGGGGGGGCTGATTATGCCCCTGTAACTTAGCAGTCCAACAAAAGAAACTAATAGAATAAGTATCTGGCTAAAAAAGACTAATTACTAAGGTTGATTCCTTTAACTAAAATTCTTCAAGGCAGCGCCCCAGCATAGTTGCAGTTTACTGAGACAAGTCAAAGATAAAAGATTAAAAAAAAATAAGGGAAATCTCTGGCCCAATTACTCTCACCTTTATTTATGATGCAAACTTTTATATACTAACATAACTAGCAAGAAATAACAACTAAATTTTCTTCTATAGCAAGGTTTCTCAAACACGTATTTTGGGTGTATGGAGGAAACATTTTGAGGGAATGTAAGCTTGTAAAAGCAGTCAAACTAAAAATGACTCATGCAACCAGACAATGTGTAAACAGCCTTTTTCTGTGCCCATCCACTTATAATTGTGAACAAGTGCAAGGCTACCATATGAGAATGACATGCAAATGTACTTCTCTGAAACTGTAACAATAAAATGAAGAGAAATTGTTATGTGGCACAAGTCCAAACATTTTGCCAGAGAGAGACAGTTGATTATAACGATTCGAGTACTTGACTAGCACTTATTTTATCAATTCCAGAAGGATAAAATACAAAGTTGATTCTACTAGAAATCAAATTTTATTTTATTAATGACAAATAATACATTTCTATTACCTATCCCATCTATAGATTATTGCCCATGAGCTCATAAAAGATGATATGTGTACAAGGATTTTTACTACAGACCAGTCGGCAGAAAAGGCACTTCCAGTGAGGCGAATCATAAGACTTCAGCTTTAGGAGTGGATCACTCTTTCTCACATTTGTAAATGTTTGACACACAATAAACAACAGTTCAACAAATCACTGTCTCTTATTTCATATATAGCTTAACTAAAGCTATACATCCATTTTATACTACATTTTACACACAGGGTATGCCAACACTCCTAGACATGAAAGGGTACTCTGAAAGTAAAAGCTTAAGATCCTTGCTCTGCAGTCTTAACAAAAGACAGGATGTTCACAGCTGGAAAACTTTTCATCATAAATCGGTTCAGTTAAGGTTGATATTGAACAACATCTCAAATATAATAGAGCCATAAACAAGTTCATTTTCCATGAGACAGAACAAATGGACACTTGTTGTTTTACATCATAACCAGCATTCTCCTGGACTTCAGAACTTTTGTTTTATAAATAACTAAGTCAGAACAATAGCAGTGCTCATCGCCCTTATCAAGGCTTCTGTGCCAGGGGATAGGAAGTAAGGAAATTACCTTCAAACTGGAGACTTGGTCTGAATACTACAGTGGAAAAGGCTTACCACTGGATTTGGTGAAAAAGAGACGATGAGCAATGGCTAGAGAAATATTGAGCTTTATTTAATAACCAGTTGATCTAGCAAGTGGGACCTCATATCAGTGAGGTGGGGCTGGTGCGCATTGATGCCATCAAGAGGTAGTCTCCGAAACGGCGCGCATTCTCTCCTGATGACCCCATACACTTGCTAGCTTCTGGTATGCAAAGTTCTCGACTGGTAGCACTTGCATGTGCAAGTTGTTTGCAAGACATCAATTGAAGGATTTCCATTTAAAGCACCCAAGTTGCCAGATGATGTTGTTAAACTGAGCAACTAATAAATTTCCAAGAACAGGATCAATCCCTCTAACAGGTACGAACAGTTTTCACACCAACCACTTTCAAGCACAAAGTTTTGGTCAATCAAAATACTTACACAATGGGATTGAACCTGAAACCACATAGTGGTAAAATGAACTTCTTAACTACATAGTCATGCTTGTACTGGAGAAAGCAATTCAGTTGACCCTGACATTAGAAAATACTGCTATTGCAACTAGCATGGGAATTGCTTAGCTATGTTTCTTGCTAATAAGTTCCATATTGTGTCATTTTCTTTTCAGTTAGAAGCTTATTTTCTGACAGCTCAAAAGTAGCATCCATCAAAGGATCACTTTTCAAGTTACACTCTCACTTGTAACTCAGTGCAACACTCTTGATATTTCTGTTAAGCACACACACACACACACTCTTTCACAAATTATACCACTACTTTCTACACCTAACCAGTGTATATGCATTATCCACATACATTTTAGACACTTCGCTCCAGATTTCACCTGCTTTCTTGAGCATAGACCTCAAAAATACTCTTCACTTGAAACATAACAACCACATCTCCCTTAACATCAAAAAGACATAATTACTACTATATCACAGGGACAATTAGTTTTATGAGTTTCATAAGGAACAGCAGCTGCCGCAAACTGAATGAATACACTCTGCTTGATACCAGCATAAAAACAACCAGAATTTACTGTGAAGATTGTAACACAACATCACAAATAATTAACCACTGAATACCAATCAGAATAAGTTCTGATCTTTCAGCTCAGTAGTGTTATGTCCATCAGCTACATGGATATATAGTATATCTGGAACAGTAGCTCTGTGGATTGCACCAAGTTATTCAACCTACATGCCAGTCATTAGGCTGATTGATTAAAACAAACTGGAAGCCAAACAACAATAGCTACAACAATCAGAACTAAGCCTTCATATCTCTCATTAAGCTCTTTCCAACAATTCTTCCTCCAGAATTTTCTCCCTGCCTTAAGTCAAAGTCATTATAATAGCATCTGAAGCACTGATAGTTGTTCGTGTGACAAATCATTAGTATTGAGTGATTCCCTATGAACTCTATTTGACTATACTAGAAATGTCTGCTTTCATACAGCTTCTAGCAGCAGACTGAGAACATTCTTAGTTGTGTGGGTTGGAGAATGGTCACACTACAGAAATGTAAAACAAGCACGGGCAACCTTTTTTGAGAAGCTGGATGCATGAGACATGGCTCATCATCACAACTAAAAATATTTAGATAATTTTTCATTAGGCATGCCATTTAGAAATTATGTACGATATTCCTGAGAGCAGTTACAAGATAGGACATGACTGAGAAAGGCAAATTATAAAGGTAGCAATAACAAGAATTATTCATACATAGATGTAAAAACATATTTGTGTGCATTTAAAAAAACGCCTATGAGCATATATATCTATGTGCAATATATGAAGATATAGGAACAAGGTGTGAATATATATAAAATGTGTGCAAAAGGATATATTTACATGTTACATAAGTGTTATGTAAATGTCCATAAGTACATGTTAATATATATAAGCACATATAAATTTATGTAAAAGTACACTTCACTTAAAGATACATTTGCTATATATATATATATATATATATATATATATATATATATATACACGTAAATGGTAAATGATAGATATATATCAACCGAAAAGTATGTACAAGTATTATCTTTATAAATACAAGTGTGTGTAGAATCATAATGAAATGTAAAGCAGGTACACATATAATTCAAACAGTAAAAGGGGATGGTAGGATTAGCTATACTAAGTAGAGCACTACAGATAAGTAGAGAAAGGAGAAGACAGAGATTGGAACTAAAATATGTAAGATGTTAAACTAGTTACACTAAAGGTCAACAAAACAGTAATAATATTTTATTTATTAAGCTATTTAATGGCTAAGAAATGTCTAAAATGTCATAAATATTCTTGGTGAAAGAGAATTCGATTTAAAAGTTTGTTGAATGTTTCCTCATTGCATGGTTTATTAGGATAGTTATATATACTGTAGGTTGGAGGATTATCTATTTGGGTAAGTAATGGGTTTCAAATGTCTGAATATTTCTAATATTTTATGTTGTCAAGAGGAAATTCTTTCTAGGGTTTCTTCAAAGTGAGAACTTTCGTAAAGCATTTTTTGAGGCTCTCCGATGTTCATAGGATGTAAGGTCCTTCACTTTTCAAGTATGATTTTTGCTAAAGTAAATTCATACTTGGATAAAATGCTCCACCTTAATTTATATTGTTTTTTATTATTTTTCCAATCCCATATAGAGCTACAAAGCAACATGTCAATGTTGTTTTTCTTTTCAGTATGGGTTTTTAAATACATATTTATTCTGGTTGAAATGGAGCCTAAAAAGGTTAAAGATTAGGATAATATATATTTTGGATAAATTTTTGGTTTGTAAAAGCATTAGTATACTATACTTTTAGCTAGACATTTATTATTTAGAGAACAAATATTTGGGTTGATAAAATTGCAATTATAAGTGGTTTGGTTATAGATGGGTTGATTCAGTTTGAAAAGGTGTATGAGTCAAGGATTTTAGCTAGTTAGGTGTAGTGAAATAAAAACTTTTGATAGCATACAAAATGTTAGCAAACCCATATGCATCTATATCATGTTTAATTGTGAATCTTCACATATCTGCATTTTTAATATACTGTCCTTTTACTTACATTTTTCTTTCAAATATTCCTGCATATCTTAAATATAAAACTTACAATTTTATATTTATATATGGTTTCATATATCTTCATCATTTAACGTCCATTGTCCATGCTAGATATACCTGTCTCCTAGCTTCCCTCCTGGCTATCTGCTACAGTCCCCAGCTACCCCCACTCTTCCAGTTCTCCCAGGCCCATTTCTTTGCTCTTGTAGCCCTGTCTGCCACATCGTTCCACCACCACATTACTCTAGGGCTGGCTAGGACTTCACATCACCCACAGATTTGGTCTGTGGCACTCAGCAAGCTACATATATATATATATATATATATATATATATATATATATATATATATATATAAATCAGATCATTAAGAATGAAATGTTCGATTTTCTTATGCACCAAGTTTGACAGTCATTAACTTTAATGCTTTATCCTGACAATTCTTTGTTTTACAACATTGAAGAATTACATCATCACTTTTCAAAATGTAATTCATGGTGTCAGATTATATTGTGAGTTTTCTCTTGTAAATCAATTTTTGTGAACCCATGGATAAATCAAAAATTCGTGTTGCTTATGAATTTGAATCCATTGTGGAACCAATGCATCCCAGACATCTTGAAGCATGAATGAGATGTTTGATGAAGATGTGACGAATTAGTGCACTGTACGTTGATGGTTTGAGAGGTTCTGGTCTGGTGACTTTACTCTTTACTAATCATCCCCTTGGTAGACCTGAGACAAAGGTGGATAATGATGAGCTGGAAACTGCAGTGGAAGTGGATACATCTCAAACTATGCGTGAGTTAGCAGCAATGTTTGATGTTTTGATTCCAACTGTATTGGACCATCTGAAACAAATCAGCAAGGTAAAGAAGCTGGACAAATGGGTATCACAAGAACTGAACGAGCATCAAATGACACATCATCTTGAAACTTGTTCTTTGCTGTTGCAGCATAAAAGCAAACCATTTTTGCATTGTATTGTTATGTGTGATGAAAAATAGATTCTTTTCAATACTAGCAAGTGTTCTGCATGGTGGTTGAATACAGACGAACTGCCAAAGCACAATCCAAAAAAGAATATTCACCAAAAATGCTAATGATGTCCGTTTGATAGTCCAGCGCTGGTGTCATACAATACAGCTTCATGATACCTGGTAAATCAATTACAGCAGATGTATTCATCAACTAATTGGATGAAATGATGAATGAACTTCCAATTAAACAACCAAGATTGGTCATTAGAGACAGGCCAGTTCTCTTGCAAAACAATGCTCAACCACATGTTGCACAAACAATGCTACTCAAATTACAGGAACTGAATTTGGAAGTACCCTGTCATCCACCATATTCACCAGACCTTGCACCAACTGACTATCACATTTTTCAGTCATTAGACAACTTTTTACATGGAAAAACTTTCAGTCTGAAGGAGATGCAAAAACAGCTTTTCGTGATTTCATCACCTATTGCTTCCCAGAATTCTTCGCTGTTGGCATAAATAAGCTACCAATAAAATGGCAAGTTTGTGTTGATAATTTAGGTGCATATTTTGATTAACTGCATTGCTTTTTGTTGAGATAAAGTAAAATAAACTTTCAGTTTCAAAATCGAACATTTCATTCTTAATGACCCTGACATATATATATATACATATATATATATATATATATATATATATATATATATATATATATATATATATATATATATAAATATATATATATGTCAGGGTCATATATATATACAGTACCATGTAAAAGTCTTTGACTACTTTAAACTATTGTAAATTTCTACTAATTGCCAAGTTATATGTGGACAGTCTGCATTGTGTTTTTAACAGATGAAATATTGGCCCTATTGGAGTCATTTCCATACCTAATCATCATGTTTCATCTGTAAAAATACGTAATGCAAAACATCCATTTATAAGTTGGCAATTAGTAGAAACTTAAAATAGTTTAAAATGGCTGAAGACTTTTGCACAGTACTGTATATATGGATATTTACATTACTGAAAATGTTTATGACACATATAAGCATACCACACCATTTTGCACATAATTTATATATACAGAATTATTTTTTAGCTTTTAAATTATTTTAAAAAGTTCATATTCCTTCCTTTACTGTTTCCCATTTTTAACAATTGCATATCTCCATACAGTTAAGCACAGATACACTTGGATATACATGACAGTTGTTTTTAGATGTATACAAATACATATCTTTGTATGCATCAATGCATAATTCTCCTACAAATTATCATCCACATAATTAACCTTTCTTAGAACTGATATCAGAAAATTCATACATACTTTTGTTCTGTTTTAATTCACTACCTTAAATATGTATATTTCTTTTACAATTTTTCATTTTATTCCCTTACTTTTATTTTTAAATATCCTTTAGATTAATCAATTGCTTTATATAGCTATTTATTCCAATTTTTTTTTCTTTTCTTTTTGTAGTCCAACAGAAATAAGGAAGGCTAAACAAACTTAATAGCATTCTTTTGAAACCTAAAGGTCTTTTCATTATTTTTGTTTTAATGAATACTATTGTTTAGCTACCTGTATATTAACTTATTTTTGCTCCCAAACTAGCATAGACAAAACAACATTAATAATACTTAATAATATTCTGATAACATTTTACAGGTTTCTCCCTATTTCGTGTGATTAAATAATACTTAATATTATTCTACCAGCCTAAGATTTCCTCCTTATCTCGTATAACTTTCATTACTTCAACTAAATTTTAATATTCCAATGATTAATGAATATTTTTTATAGACGTTCACCATCTTTATTTCTTTTTTTATATTTCTTCTCAAACTAAACAAAGATACTGTAATTTAATAATATTTCTCCCACACCTAAAGTTTCCTTTTCTCCTCTAATTCAATGAATACAAATTTTAATATTTTATCCTAATTTATTTTCTTCATCTCCCCCCCCCCTCAGCTCAACAAATATAATAATATTCATATGAAAATTAAAGGGCTTTTTCCAATTTCATCTTATTAGCTATTTTTTGTCACTTTAACAAAACTTATCATCTATAACTTCACTTCAGCCTATTATGATCACATTCTTTAGAACATATCTTTGCTCATAAGTTAAGACCAAAGATAAGGCTCTTAAAATAATACCATGCTTTCAAAATTTACTCATTTACATGCAAACTTGTAGACATTAACAGATGAAATAATAATATCAGTTACATCGTTTATCTATCAACCAAACTGTTCATGTTCATTTTACATTCAAAATATGTAATCATTATATTTGCTCTTAGCATTTGGCCTAATAAAGAATTTAAGTTTTAGTCTCATAACTTGATCAACCATTTTTTGTTGAATCTACCTTTTCCATCTATCTTCTTGTCAGCCACTTAATATATAGATATAAGAAATTTTATGATAAATCTTTTCAAAGGTCTGAAGATTTGAAAGTATGAATGAAATAAATTTATAAATTATAAACACCTCATCTCTCTCTCTCTCTCCCTCACTCTTTCAATCTAGAGAGAGATTTATATGTGCATATGAAGAAAAAGAAAGAGAAAGGAAGGGAGACAGAAAGTGAGAGAGAGATAGCTCCATACACAGATATATAAAGAGAGAGAGAGATAGCTCCATACACAGATATATAAAGAGAGAGAGAGAGAGGACATTACACAATGTTTCGTGGAATATTTTTTTAGTAAGTACATTTTTAACCTCACAGTAAACAGATGAAATGGTGGTTTAGCTGTGTTTTATGACAAGACAAAAGTAATCAACCTTACTGATTTCTATGTTTTTTTTACCACTTTACCAATGGATGGTTATTCATTTTCCTGATCATAGAGAATATACTAGCTTATAGCTTTTTTATAGTATTTACAAACTTAGATAAAACTATAAATTGGTTGTTTTTATTTGCTGAACTGTGCAACCATTGGCTAAGTGAATTAATTAATAGAAGTGCTACACAACATTAGAATAAATAGATATATAAAAGAGAATTACTTTGAGTGTTTTTAACAAATATGTTTAGAAATAAAACATGTGGCCCAAACACAGTACCTAGTTTTCACAAGACTAAAATTGTATGATTTTAGTAAATACACAACTCAAATTTATACATTTATCCAAAAATATTTTGGAGCACTTCTCTAAGTAATTAATTCACATTTCCTGTAATTACATTGTATGCAAATTGGAGGAGACTAATTTAGTACTATAAAAAGGTTCTATTCTCTCTATGGTTAGAAAAATGAGTAATTGACCTCTGTTGAAGTGTTAAAAATGCTAAAACTATTTAAGTCAGTCTCTTCTCTTTTTTCTTTCCTTTTATTTTTTGCCACTGAAGGAAAAATATATGGTTTAACCATATCTGCTTTTCGCAGCAAGACTAAAAAAGTGCATTTACATTATAAATTGCTCACCTTCTCTCTCTCACTATCTCTCTCTCTCTCTCTCTTTCTCTCTTTCCACACATGCACACACACAAACATGCACATATATATATGTTGTGTGTGATAGTAAGGATTGCAGTGGATCTCACCTATCCACTGAAAATGTGCGTTTACATAATAGATCTCTCTTTCTCTTTCACTCTCCCTCTCTCTCACTCTTTCTCACTCTCTCTCTCTCACCCTCTCCACACACACACACACACAAACAGACACACATATATATATATATATGTTGTGCATAAATATAAGGATGACAGTGGATCTCTCCTATCCACTGAAAATGTGCATTTACATAATTGAGCTCTCCCTCTCTCTCTCTCTCTCTCTCTCTCTCTCCCTCTCTCTCGCTCTTTCTCCCTCTCTCTCAAAACACACACACACACATATTTGTTGTGTATAAATAAAAGAATAGCAGTGGACCTCTCCAATCCACTGTGCTACTAGTTACACATGTAGCTAAGGAGGGCATTTAATCTTCCAAGTTTTTCATCTCACATTCAGTATCTTTCCTCTCACCCTGTCTCCCTATCTACTACACCATGCTATCTGTGTAATAAGTTACAGCATTGGACCTGTTCAAATCATTCCCCTACTACCATCCCAACCCCTCTACTCTCTCTCTCTCTCTCTCTCTCTCTCTCTCCCATCAAGGCAACTATGCATAAGGGATAGCATTGCATGTATTCATACCTGATATACCCGTGGAGAAAAATCAAATGGGTCTTTATTAATTGGTATGATGTTTAGACTGCATGCTGTCCCAGAATAAAGCCTATTCCAAACATCATTTGATTAACATTTATTTTTACAGAACTATATTACAATATTTATATATAATTATACGGATGCTTGCCAATAGTCTTTTGTGCCAGAAGTATAGTGTAGTCTGTAGTTATATCAATAACAGAAATAAATAGCTTTGTGTGAGAGATGGGAAAAATACTGTTCTTCATAGTAGATGATTCTTTTAATCTAGGGTTGAGCTGCAACCAAGGAACTTTGTCTTCTTAAGAACTTGTTTATTTTCATGTACAAGCATTTGCAGCACACAGTCACCTCAGCCACTTTTCTGTTTTTCTGGCTGTGTTTTCCCATGTTGTTGCTTATACAAACCTTATGACATGTGAAACATCATAGAACACTCTATAATATAGGGTGATATTTCTGCAGGGCTAATTGGTTGATATTCAAGCAATGTTGCCTGATCTTGAGTGTGGTTTGATCCTAGTTATTAAACCTTTAAGGTTTCAATTCTAGGTTTTACTGCACATATTGCTTCACTCTTTGTATGCTGCCAGACAGTACTCCCTCTGGCCCAAGGCACTTGCTAGTGATACCTGTCACTCTCTTTGCCATTACCTATCACTATGAGTAACCATCAGTCAGTCTCTCTTTCCCACCAGTACACACGTTGCAATCCCCTCTCTCATGCTCTCTCTCTCTCTCTCTCTCTCTCTCTCTCTCTCTCTCTCTCTCTCTCTCTCTCTCTCTCTCTCTATCTATCTATCTATCTATTTATTTCATTCATTATTCACTGTGCCTGTACCTGTGTGGATGTGTGTACACAAGTACATGTGTATGCACATAGATGTGTTTATGCACATGGATGTGTGCATGTGTGTGTGCATGTGTGTGTGCATTCACACCATTATGCAAATTAGGGCAGGCTAATTTATATGCACTGTTAGGCAAATTAGGAAAGACTAGTATATATAGAGAGAGATATGGGGGAGGGGAGGGGGCGAGACAGAATGTGTGTATGTGTGTGCAGAAGGTGAATACAATGTGTGGTGGGGGGAAATCTGGTCTTGTCAGAGTATATATAATATTCAGTTATTTAAATATTTCAATAAGAATGGATATACATTATGTATAACTGAGTTATACTAAACTTACTTTAGACATGCAAAATATCATATAACATTCACTGACTATTTGTATGATTTCAAAATGCTCAGGTATTTTTAAGGCTTCACCTTGCACTAGAATTAATTAATTCATAGAAAATATCTCCCAGTAATGTTACAATTGAATGTGGCTAGTTCAAGCAGCTTAATCTGATATCATTGTGAGTTGTAGCAGAAATAAAGCATTGTTTAACATACAATATAAAACCATTGTGCAAATTCTAGTATAATACAAGTATATTGTGGGGCTGGAAAGGCTGTGCAGGTAAAAAATTACCCTCTGTATCAAGTGGTTGTGAGTTCAATCTCAATCTGCAGCACATTAGCCTAGTGTTTTCTACTGTAGTCACTGACCAACCATTACTTTGTGTGTGAAATCTGATAGATGGATATTATGCAGAAACTCTGTGTGTGTGTGTGTGTGTGCATGTGTGCATGCGTGCGTGCGTGCGTGCGTGCGTGCGTGTCTGTCTCTCTGTCTCTCTGTCTCTCTGTCTGTCTAAGCATGCTAGGGTACCACCTTGAAAGGTTTAGTCAATCAAATCAACCCCAGTACTTTTTTCTTTTAAATCTGGTACTTATTCTATTAGTCTCTTTTTCCAAACTGGTATGTTATGCGGATATAAATTAACCAACACCAGTTGTCAAGCAGTGTGGGAGCAAGCACAGATATGTACACACATACATTACTTTCTATCTATCTGTCTGTCTGTCTATTTATTTATCTAAATATATCTATTTATATATATTAAAGTTTAGCACAGTTTCTGGTGAACAAATTCACTTACAAAGCATTAGTCAACCCAGGACCTTAGTAGAAGACACTTGCACAAAGTACCATGCAGTGGGATTGAACCCAAAAAACATGTGGCTGCAAACCAAATGTCTTAACCACACAGGCATCTGAGAGTGAGTGTGTGTGTGGGGGATGTGTGTGTGTGTGTGCATGCATGTGTGTGCATGCGTAAGCTAGCAAAGAGTGGAAAATTTTTACTCAAAACAAAAGACACATAATTATTTTCCACTTGGTCACATACCTTCATATCCAGGACAACTTTGTTTCCTCTCCCTACTTGAAATAATAAACTAAAACCCTTGAAAGGAGTGGCCCAGCATGATTACAATCCAAGGTCTGAAACCATTAAAATAATAAAAGAATATATATTCTTTGAGAAAAAATAGTCTTTAATTATTATTTATTTATACAGTGAAAATTTAAAAAATCATTCCCATAACAAACCGTTTGTTTTAGAATAGAAATAAAAGATAAAGAATTAGTTCATAGTTGTTAATGGTTAGTGGTACACAGTCTTGTTAATCTTTGATATGAAAGAATATAAGTTAAAATAGAATCAAATCAAGAAACTAGTAGTATTGTGTATGAAAATTTCTTTTATTCCTTTATTTTCGCATACTTTTTCAATAATTTCCAGGAAATTCTTTAGAATTTCTTACAAAATACTTTGATTGTTGTTTAATGGTAATCTAATACCAGAATCTTGAAAGGAGTTTTTCCTTGTTTCAGGAATATCAATGAAGGGTACTAATTCTTCCACGCACTTCATGTACTTCAGGAAATGTATGTATTATTGTACAGACATCATTCTCCTAGGATTTGCACTTAAACTTCTGCTAGTGTTAAGAATGATACATTTATTTTTCTCCATTTCCTACTCCACCCCCTACTACTACTACTACTACTGCTACTCATTCTCAATCCTTTCACAATTTTAGAGTTGCATGAATGCTTTTTGAATATTCTTGCTGTGAGAAACTTTATGAAACTTATCCCCTTCCTGCTTGTCTTCTTCCTCCATTTTCTTCTTATACTTTGCTCTCCTCCTCTCCTCTTCCTCTCCCCCCTCTCCTCTTCCTCTCCTCCTCTCCTCTTCCTCTCCCCCTCTCCTCTTCCTCTCCCCCTCTCCTCTTCCTCTCTATTTGTCTATGTATATATCTATCTACCCATTCTTGTTCTTACTCTATTTTCCTTTCTTTTAATAGAATAATCATAGATTTTGAACTTGATGCATGTATTCAAATCAGTCTTACCAACTCCATTAGCTGTTCTCCCTCTTCCTTACTCTCTCTCTCTCTCTTTCTCTTTCTCTCTCTCTCTCTCTCTCTCTCTTTCTCTCTCTCTCTCTCTCTCTTTCTCTCTCTCTTTCTCTTTCTCTGTCTCTCTCTCTCTCTTGCCTACCTAGCTATCTTTCCATCTATCCATTCTTCCTCTTAGCCTATTCTCTTTTCTTTAACAATCTTAGAAACATGCTGTATGTATTCAAGTTTGTTTTACTAACCCCATCAGCTTTCTCCACTTTACTGTTTGATTAATAATTCACAAAGTAGCTCTTCACCTCCTGCTCAGAAAACAGGTTTCATTTCTCTGATATATTCTGAGGAATAATGTTAGTTTACTTGAAAAATTTCTTTAAATCTGTTTCTGATTTTCATTTCGATTCTTACAAAGCCAGACCATAATTTAATAGGCGAGGAAATAGATTGTATGATGTTCATGTCTGTCCCAAAGATGTTAGTATATAAATGATATTGATTCTAATACTTAGTTACAAAATCTTTCCTAATAATGAGATGTGATAGAACAAAAGTTTTACCAACTACCCATGGACCAACTCACATAAAGGTAATGTTACCTTCTCGAATCATGCTGACGCATAAGGGTCAGTTTCATGGCATACATATTCTGCACTTGGACAGGATGCCGGTCTGTCACGGGAATCCTCATTTTTGCCAGCTGAGTGAACCAGAGCAATGTGTAATGAAGTGTTTTGTTCAAGAACACAATGCATCATCCAGTCCAGGAATCGAAACTACAATCTTACAATCATGAGTCCAATACCCTAACCACTAAGGCACACACTTCCATGATCAACTCACATGTACACAATTTAATATCGATTTTGGCACAAGGTCAGCAATTTCAGAGGAGGGGATAAGTAGATTACATAGACTCTTGTGTTCAACAGGTACTTATTTTATCCACAAAAAGATGAAAGGCAAAGTCAGCCTCAATGGAATTTGAACTTAGAAAGTAAGGATGCTCAAGATGCCACTAAGCATTTTACCCAGCATGCTAATGATTCTGCCAGCTTACCACCTTTACACTACAAAATATCACAATCTATATAGCTCTGTTTACTACCATTCCTGTTGGTACATAATCTCAAATTTTTAACAATAAAAACAAAGATAGTGTATAAGAAAAATATTGACACATTCAGTTGAAAAAATATGCAACTTTATGATTGGAGGAAATTCACTACTCATGAAATCTGCCAAAATGTGGAAATATTCTCTATTAGTCTGTACCATCATGATGCAGGAAAGCTGCCAAACTAATTTTATTTCTACATACACCATATTTCAGTACAGAGTGACTCAGCATCAAATTCAAGGCTCCAAATAGGAGAAATTAAGATCATACATACACACACATGTGTACCCTAGTTGTAATGAATGGCAGAAAGAGTTCTTAATACCAAAGACAGTTTAAATTATTTATTTGTACATAATTTTCTGTTAGATCTCATGTAAGCACAGAAAACCAATACTATGGTCTTTCTATGCATACATTTACACACACATATATCTTAATTTTTCTTTATTATATACTATTAATGTGAATATATTGTAGGTCCTTTCAAAGCCATAGCATTCAGAATATATATATATTTGAAAGAATGAGTAGAGATGGCTTTTTTCCCCCTCAAAAAAGCCATCTCTACTCATTCTTTCAAATGTATATAGTACTGTAGCAAGAACTTTCTCTTTATTATTCTAATATGTATATATATATATATATATATATATATATATATATATATATAAGGTTGAGGAGGGTATTGGATTTAACCAAACCCCGGAGGATACAGGTAATACCGAGTAAGTGCTGTATACCGATTAGTTTGCCCCAGTCGTTGTATGAACAGGATTGGGTATTATAAGCCGTGTATTAGCGTGTGTATATGTAAATATATAAAAAAAACAAAAAGATAAAGAGAGCAAAGGTAAGGTTGAAGAATTTTATGGATAGAGCCTTACAGCTGTTTCTGGGAAGATCCAGTACTTCCCTTCATCGGAGACAGAAAAAATAAAGTAATCTATTATTATATCCATAGGCGGATATTTTTAGTATGAAGTGGTAAAGAGTGTGATGTGCTGAAAAAAGAGAGAACAGTACTTGAAGTGTAGTTTCATTCCAGTGGTAAATATCTGTGTAGAAATTCGTGCAAAGTAATCCTTGTGTGAATAATCCGGAAATTTATGTTGGAACAAGAGTTGATACAGCATATATATATATATATATATATATATATATATATACCCTTGCCTGTGCTTGTGCCATGTAAAAAGCACTAAGTCCACTTTGTTAAGTGTTAACCACTCAACAGAGTATATGAATTAGAGGTACACAAAGTAGCATTGAATAAAATGTAATCATCATCAACATCATCATCATCTTTATCATCATCATTGTCATCATCAACATTTAACATCCATGTTTCATGTTGGTATGCGTTAGACAGTTTGACAGGATCCAACGAGTCCAAGGAATGTGTTGTACTCCAATTTGGGGATCACCAGTACTTTATTATCTCCCTTTCTTCCTAGTATTTTTTCCCAACCTGTTGCCATGATTGATCGCTAAATTCAGAAGTATTGTTTACTCTCTCTCTCTCTCTCTGTTTTTTTCCTCATATTCCTTTCTGTTGAAGAGCATAGGCTCAAAACATAAAAGACTTTCTCACTTTCCCAAATGTCAAACCAGTGCACCTGCTTGTTGTTCATATACCTGTCTTCATCTTTTTTTTCTGTAAATTTCAACTTGTATTTCAATGTTTGCTTTGGCAGGGTTTCTATGGCTGGATGCTCTTTCTCACACCAACCACTTTACACTGTGTCTTGGGTGCTTTTTGTGCTACCTGCACTACTGAAGTCACCATACAGCTTGCAGAACTATAAACACTGGGGTAGCGGTTATACATTCATGATAGGGGGTGTAAGTATCAAATTATGAGGTTGTGGTGGTGGGGGGAATCATCACCAGACAACAAAATGCATGAGTTTTGTGTCATTATGCTTCATCAGTTTTGTATACTGAGCCAGTATTCATGGCCACTAAGAGCAAGTCACTCTTACATTAAAATAGCAAATTGCTGATGAACAAAATGCTTTGTCAAACTGGAATTAATTGATTTGAAGAGCACAAACCAGCATTGAATGAAATATAGTTATGTACAGTCATCCATGGCCTTGTGGTGATTTTATGCTCATATTGTCTATAAGAATTTCTTCTGTTGCAACAACTTGTACAGCATAATGTCTTTCTATGTCTGAATATACATGAAACATGTTGAATAGCTATACACACACATAACTATACACACACACACACATGTATGCATGTATGTATGTTTGTATGTATGTATGAATGTATGTATGCATATGTATATATTTATATATATATCCAGGGCAATTTACACCTTAAATTGTACAATTACTAACCATTATTTAAAATTGAGTGTGTATTCCCATTTGTGTATTGTTTCATTTTATTATATGTGTATATACTTAATATTTTCTAAATTTGGATGTAATATTTTTAACATTAATATTTGTCATTATAAATACAAAGTTGATATATAAAGAAAGAAGCAATTAAAGAAAGAAAACAAGTCCATAGACAGGATATAAAATAATATATCTGTCTAGCTAGGTGACTGTTACTGATTATACTACAGAACAGCCAGTATTAATAGCATCAAGCGGCTAACAAATTATCTACGAATCAAATTAAATGCTAATAAAGATTTAATAATACAGTTAAATAGCAGATAAAATGTTTATAGTAGTTAATTCAAGGAGAACCAGTGCCAGGGAGGGGTTACATAGCAAAAAGGAAAACAGCAATTTCCCAGCACTTGAGAGAAATACAGTTTGATTCTTATCGGTTGACCATAAATTGATTCTTGCAATAACTAATGTCACATACATTAAATCTTAACCATATGTGTATATATATATATATATATATATATATATATACACACACACACACACACACACACACACACACACACACACACATATATATATATATATACATATCATCAACATCATTTAACATCCAGTGTCTGTGCTGGCATGAGTTGGATGGTTTGACCAGAGCTGACAAGCTGAAAGGCTGTACCAGACTCCAGTCTGATTTGGCATAGTTTCTACACCTGGATGCCCTTCCTAATGCCAACCACTCTGAGAGTGTAATGGGTGCTTTTATATGCCACTGGCATGGCTGCCATTTGCATGACATCAGTATCTGTCACAACTACAATTTCACTTGGCTGGATGGGTCTTCTTCTCAAGTACAGCATAGTGCCAAATGTCTCAGTCATTTGTCATTGCTTCTGTGAGGTCCAACACTTAAAAGGTGCTTTTTACGTGCCACCAGCATGGGTGCCAGTTATGTGACACCAGTATCGGCCATGACTATGATTTCACTCAGCCTTATGGGTCATCTGAAGCATGAAATATCACCAAAGGTTTTGGTCACTTGTCATTGCCTCTGTGAAACCCAAATTTTGAAGATCATGCTTCACCACCTTATTCCATGTCTTCCTGGGTCTACCACTACTACAGGTTCCCTCCACAGTTACAGATTAGCACTTCTTTACACAACTGTCCACATCCATATGCATCACATGACCATACCAGTGCAGTCGTCTCTCTTGCATACCACATCTGATGCCTCTTATGCCCAAGTTTTCTCTCAAGATGCTTACACTCTGTCAAACATGCATACTGACATTGCACATCCAGCAATGCATGCTAGCTTCATTTCTTTCAAGCTTATGTATGTCCTCGGCTGTCACAGCCCATTTTTCACTGCTGTGTAGCATAGCTCTTCGCACACAGGCATCATACAATCAGCCTTTTACTCTGAAGGAGAGGCCCTTTGTTGCTAGCAGACATAGGAGCTCTCTGAACTTTGCCCAGCCTATTCTTATTCTGACAGCTATGCTCTCGGAGCATTCACCTCCACTACTAACTTGGTCACCTAGATAATGAAAGCTATCAACTAACTCTAGCTTACTTGGTGAACCCCTACTTGTACCCTGAATTCAATTAGTTTAAATGTACACAAATGCATAAAAATAATTTTTAATTTCATTAGACATTCTAAAATACTATTAAATTTCATTCAATTTTAAAAAAGGTAAAATTGGACAGAACTTGTGGGATGACCTGATATATATATATATATATATATATATAGATAGATAGATAGATAGATAGATAGATAGATAGATAGATAGATAGATAGATAGATAGATATTACTTGTTTCAGTCATTTGACTGCAGCCATGCTGGGGCACCATCTTGAAGAATTTCTAGTCAAATGAATCAACCCAGTACTTTCTTTTTAAGCCTGGCACTTATTTTATCAGCCTCCTTTGCCAAACTGCTAAGTCACGGGGATATAAACAAACCAACATTGGTTGTCAAGCAGTGGTGGGAGACGAACACAAGCACAAAACACACACACGTATATGCTGGTGGCATGTAAAAAACACTCAGCACACTTTGTAAAGTGGTTGGTGTTAGGAAGGTTATCCAGCTTTAGAAACCATGCCAAAACAGACAATTGGAACTTGGGCAGCTCTCCAGATGGCCAGCTCCTATCAAAACATCCAATCCATACCAGTATAGAAAATGCAGGGCAATGATAATGATAATGATGATATATATACAATGGACTTCTTCCAGTTTTCGTCTATCAAATCTACTCACAAGGCTTTGGTCAGCCCAAGGCTATAGTAGAAGACATTTGCCCATAATGCCACACAGTGGGACTGAAGCGAGGACTATGTAGTTGGGAAGCAAGCTTCTTACGACTAAGCCATGCCTAGATAGATAGATAGATAGATAGATAGATATGTGTATATGTATTCATATATGTATGTATGGATGTCTGCGATTATTTTCATAACGTGGAAAGAAGGGTGTAAACAAGCCTTGAGTTGGATTAAGAACTCATTGTTGCTTTTATGTTTGGTTTATCATAAAGAGAAGCGACAGTATTATTGGTTAGCAATTAGTAAGGCGTGCCTGTTTGTTATATAGGAGGTGTGGCTGATTCTAGGAATTAGAAAAGATGGTTGTATTTTTTAGAATTAATATTTTTAATAAATCTGTTCTTGCATATGTGTGTGTGTGTCTGTGTGTGTACATGTGTGTGAGTGAGTGTGTGTTAGTGTGTGTGTGCCTATAATAAAGACATATTTTCAAATGTATATGTAATATACATACATACATATATATATATATATATATATATATATATATATATATATATATATATATATATATATATATATATATATATATACATATATATACACACATACACACATATGTAAGTACAGGGTCTATAAATAAATCTACATATACATATATATGCATCATATATAATATATATATGTGTGTGTGTGTGTGTATACATACATATACATATATATATATATATATATATATATATATATATATATATATATATATATAAATATGCATATATATACATATATATATATATATATATATATATATATATATATATATATATATATATATATATATATATATACATACATAAACACACACACATACACATACATACACACACATATACAGTTGCACATTTAGATAGACTTAGGGAATATAACTAATGTATTATCAATATTAATTAATTTAATTGATTATTGCAACTGTTCATTAGAATTTGATTTAATATTAATTAGGCATGTATTCGTAGTTTTGTACCTGCATGTTTAAATGAACAATGGTAATGTCTTAACAGAGCTAGTTATTTGTTTATTGAGGAAAGGCTTTAGTGCTCTGACATACAATGAATTAATTATTTTATTATAAATTAACAGCAAAAATGCCAATTTATACTCAATTAAATTTTGTAATCTTGTAAATTTCATTTTAAGTTTAACCAAGAAAAAATAAGCGCTGCTAAGAACTGAACTACATACTTTTTGCTTATTGGGGGAATAAAGTAAAAATAGGCAAAGGTTACCTTCTTGAGTTGTGCTGACTCATAAGGACTGGTTTTCCGATTTCTATGGCATATATATTCCCTGATTTCCATGGCATATATATTCCCCACCTGAATGGAACACAGGCCCATCACAGGATTACTCATTTTTGCCAGCTGAGTGGACTAGAACAACGTGAAATGAAGTGTTTGCACAAGAACACAATGCATCACCTGGTCCAGGAATCGAAACCACAATCTTACAATCATGAGTCCAACACCCTAACCACTAAGCCACACACCTCCACTGCTGGGGAATAAGACACTACTTGCTGATTTTTACCACCAGGTCAATCTTTCTCTGAGAAGACCTAAGATCAAAGGTATGCAAGCAACAACAATCACTTCCGTTTTATTACTGTAGTCTTATATTTAGCTGTTATTTTTATCAGGCCATGTGATCTTGTAAAGACTCTCTTCTTGGTTTTCAATCATAACTTACTGAGTTTGTGTTCTTTCAAATTCCTGTTTAAGTTTATAATATAAGTGTTTACGTACTGCTTTAACTGAACTTTTATTCCTACACTGAGCACCTATGCTTCACTGGAATTCATCAATAACATCAGTCTCTGCACAGAGAAGTCTTTTTCTTACACTGGGGTAATGTGGTGATAGTTTTGTATGTAGATGTGTATGTATATCTTTTGCACTTCCTTTATATGTGTGCATTGTGTGTGTGTGTGTGTGTGTGTGTGTGTGTGTGTGTGTGTGTGTGTGTATGTGTGTGTGTGTGTGTGTGTGCGCACGCACGTGTGTATTCGTGTGTGTATTTCAACACCTCTAACAACATTATTCGTGTTTTCAATTTTGTTTCAATTTAATTATTCAATCAATTTCTGTCTAAAATTAACTATGTACAATACATGAATTATGTATATATGCAGCTGTGTGCCTGTATTTGTGTATTCAGGAAGTCTGTTTATTATTATGCAACACACAAAATATCCATCAAAAATGACAGGGTTTATTTCTGCTTCTTTCAGTAATTTTTGATGTTTTTGCTCCAAGGTTAGCTCTGTTTTCTTCTTGTGCTTCATTTTGTCTTCTTTCAGTTATTCTTAGTTTTTTTATCCTCACTCTTCTTCATTATTCTCAATGACGTATTCACATACTTCATTGTATCTTCTCTTCCAACATCTATATTTGTGTGTGTGTATGCATTTCTGAGTGTGTTTGTGTATGTATGTTACAGGCATATATATGTGTGTGTGTACATACATACAAACTATATATATATATACATATATATATATATATATATATATATATATATATATATATATATATACATATATATATATATATATATATATATATATATATATATATATATATATATATATATATATATATATATGTATACACACACAAATATATGTATATATGTATATATATACAAATATATGTATATATATATATATATATATATATCCTCTCTCTTTTTCCTCGGTTAAAATCTGCCTCCATTGCTTCTCTTCATTTCTCAATGTTTTTCCTCATACACCCTAATTAATATCATGCACAAATTTCTTTCTTTCTCTTTCTCTCCTTCCTTCTTTCTCTTTTTCTCTATCTCTCTCTCATTTTCTTTATAAGTTTTATTCTAAACCTTAGTTATTTTATCACATTACCTCTCTAACTGCCTCCTCTCAGTCGTAGAACTCTGTCTTCCATCTTTCAACCTTTTCTCTCATACTTATGCTATCTCTTCTTTTCACATTCTTTTTTCCTGCCCTCTTTCTATTTCACTGTCTGTTTTGCAAGGCTCTTTGTCATGCAACTACTGACTGTTAGTTATTCTCTCTCTCTCTCTCTCTCTCTCTCTCTCTCTCTCTCTCTCTCTCTCTCTCTCAATTATTTATTCTCTAACTAATCCATCTATCTTGATAATTCTTTTCCTCCCTTTTCATGTCTCTCAGTACAGCTACTGTTTTCTCCTTCCAACATGAAAGAAAGAGAGAAACCAGCCAACAAAAAAACTTGACTCATAACTAAGCATTACATATATTGAAATAATTCTTTTAAACTTATCAGTCAGATATTGTAACAAAGTCTATTTCCAATATTTCATTCCCTAATTCATACATTTCAAAACTAGATTTCAAATATAATATAATAATGTCAACTTATAATATTTTTCTTTACTATTTATATACATGTGTGTATCTCTCTCTCTCTTTTCTCTCCCTTCCCTTATATATATGTGTGTATGTTTGTGTGTGCATGTGAGTGTGTGAATGTATGTATATGTATATATATATATATATATATATATATATATATATATATATATATATATATATATATATATATTGTATATATGTTATACAGACACACACACACATGCACACACAAACACACATATATCTTGAAGGTATCCTTTAGTTTTGCAAGCAGTCCATCAGTGACTGCAAAGTCTTATTTGATCATGTTGACAGAGCAACACCTGCAATGACCACAGAGACCACATGTGAGAGACAGTTCTAACTGAAGTGATTGCACATAAAGGTGCTATCCACAAGTCTTGTCCTGGTAAAGTTTTTCTTATCAATTTTGTTTACTTTCATCAACAAACATCAGCCTCTCCTCTAATTTTTTTAAAGTATTGTCCAATTCCAGTCTCCAACAGGAGTCATCATCTACACTGTCTTCTCACTTTTCAATGTTCATGTAAAAAGACTTTGTCTCACCTGCTGACATCTTTGAAATGAAGCTGGAGCTATCTTCATGTTCTCTCACCAGAGGCCAGTTCACCATACAGCAGGTTTGGGGGGGGGGGGGTCATCCCAAATGACATATAGTGTACATGGCTCATCCAACAGAGGTTGTTGTAGTACTTCATTGTTAGTAACTTGATGAGTTCACCTGATGTTTAGAATCCATCTCAGGTTGCATAGATGGGTGGCATTGAGAAGCTGTTCTTGTTTAGAGCAAATGCTACTTCAGGTCTCACTACTGTAAAGCAGTGTGCTGAGGATACAAGCTTTGTTCAGTGCAACCTTAGTGTACTATTTCGATCTTTGTACTGTGTGCCTTCACGATCAATATCATATTATTCTGCCTGACTTTCATTGTCAGCCTAGTTAATGTGTTAATGTTGAAGATGCTTCTCCAATATATCAGTTGATTTCAGATTCCAGAAAGAGTTTATGCATAATGGTGGAACTGAAGTATGTAAACTTAAAGACTTCCTTCAGCCAACAGTTTTTGATAGTGTTGGTATGGAAATGCACAGCACCTTGGCCCAGGATTTTTGTCTTCTTCAGACTGTTGGTCAAGCTAAAGTTTTCACAAGTTCATGTGAAACTGTCCACAAAGCATTGCAGTTACACCTCCAAGTGTGTTGCAAGTGCTGCATCATCTGCAAACAGCTGGTCCTTGATGACTGCTTCATATACTTTGGTTTTTACCCTCATTTTTTGCTTTATTTAGGTAAATTACCTAGACCATAAACATCATCATCGTTTAACGTCCGCTTTCCATGCTAGCATGGGTTGGACGATTTGACTGAGGACTGGTGAAACCGGATGGCTACACCAGGCTCCAATCTGATTTGGCAGAGTTTCTACAGCTGGATGCCCCTCCTAACGCCAACCACTCTGAGAGTGTAGTGGGTG
>NC_142929.1:165617966-165657966 GCF_046866305.1 Octopus bimaculoides | reverse complement strand
TGAAGATAGGAAGGTATAATTTCAGGGAGATTTTACTACTATTTCTTATAGGTCAAGCAATCATGTTGAAACTTTCTTATTTGCTCAAGTATTTAATCATCTCCTTAGCTGTTCTGAGTTCAGGTCATACCAGGGTTAAGCTTGCCTGTCATATTTCTAAAGTAAATCAAATAAATATTGTTCTCCTCTATAAAAACTGACCTCGTGACTAAAACAATTATTGAAGTTGATGGAAAATATCAGAGTAAAGTTCTAAATATTGTTTTTTGACATTATGTAATATTGTAATTATAGCCAAAACCTGTCATTTTTCAGCTCTGTGGATAATATCAGATCTTATCAATATAAAATCTGATGTCACTCTTTTATGTATAAATAAATATATATGCCCTATTCTTTAACAGGAATAGTGTTGACAGTGACTTCAAAGTTTCAGCCCATTTAGCCTTCAACAGACTGGTTTTTATTATAACTCAATATAAAAACAAGCATTAATGTGTAAGAGTGCGTGTGTGTGCATGGATGCATGTGTGTGTGTGGTGTGTGTGTGTGTGTGTGTAAGTGTGAAATTACAATAAACTCAAGTTTATCGTATTTTCTCCTACATTAGTTCTGTATATCATAACTAGCAATACAATCAAGTATAATAGTTGCTTAAGCTCTATACTGAAGCAGACTGGACAATGATTAACTTCCATGGAACTCTAGACTTAATAGTTGCAATCACACATCTATTTATACAAGCACACATATGGCTGCTTGTTTCTCTGGAACTTGTCAAAACGATGTGGACACCTCTGATGAGAACCCAATAAGGTTCGGAAATCAATTAAGGTTGTTCATCATTTTTCCAGTCTGCAGAGAAATGGTTAAAATTTGCCCTGTTTATAATTATACCATATATTACGTATATATGTGACACGTGTAAAGACATTAGAGCAAGATCGTTGCCAATGCTGCTGGACTGGCTCCTGTGCAGGTGGCACGTAAAATACACCATTTTGAGCGTGGCCATTGCCAGTACCACCTGACTGGCCTTTCTGCCAGTGGCACGTAAAAGCACCCACTACGCTCTCAGAGTGGTTGGCATTAGGAAGGGCATCCAGCTGTAGAAACTCTGCCAGATCAGATTGGAGCCTGGTGTAGCCATCTGGTTCACCAGTCCTCAGTCAAATCGTCCAACCCATGCTAGCATGGAAAGCGAATGTTAAACGATGAGGATGATGATGATATATATATATATGCGTGTGTGTGTACCCATACATATGTAGAAGACAGAGGCTAAATGATGATGATAATGACAATGAAGATGATGAAATACATGTGCATGTGTGTGCATGTGTGTGCATGTGTGTGTATGGATTGATGGTTGGATGGATAGATGGGAGTGGGGTGTGAAGGCAGGTGCAGGTGTTTTTTTGTTTGTCATTTATTCAAGTTCTTCGCAGAATTCAAACCAGTTATTAGCAAAGGGTTTAAGAGTAACCATTTCCTGGGATTTGTTGATATGTGAGTGGGTTCATGTACATATGGATGTAGTTGCATGTATGAATGAACTTGCTCTTCAGTAAAGGGTGTGCATGTCACTTGAGTACACTTCTTATGTGCATGTATAAATAAGATTGTATATATGTTCATTTCAGGGAGCTGAAAGAGAGAATCCTTGGAATGTTTTACATATTTCCACTGTATCACTAATCAATTGAATTTCGGGGGTGTGAGTTAGTTTTCTTCTATTCTTTCTTGGAGAAACTCAGAATTTCATGGTTTTTATGCAAATGTGTTGTTACATAGCCCAGCAAACCTATCCTATTAGGTATATCTAAGTATACCATACCATACCAAAATAGATAACGGGGCACAATGAAACCCTTGAACATGTCCGACCCTTTCAAACTGTCCAACCCATGCTAGCATGGAACACAGATATAAAATAAAGAAGGAGGAGGAGGAGGAGATGGAGGAGGAGGAGGAGGAGAAGAAGAAGAAGAAGAAGAAGAAGAAGAAGAAGAAGAAGAAGAAGAAGAAGAAGAAGAAAATGGTAGCTGATAGTGAGTTTGACCATGCTTTTGCTAATTATTTTTGGAGCCTGCATAGTCACGAGCAGACATAATAAAATTAGAATATGAAGGATGTGGCAACTAGAGGGAGAGTAGGCTACACCAACAGTCTGTTGGAATCGATTTTCAGCTGAAAAGACTGGAACAACATAAAATGAGGTACCTTGCTCAAGGACACAACACACTCCCTTGTCCAGAAATTTGATTGTCAACCCAGCACTCTAACCATTAGGCCACTTGTTTCAGTCATTTGACTGTGGCCATGCTGAAGCATCACCTTGAAGGATTATAGTCAAACAAATTGACCCCAGGACGTTTTTCTTTATTTAAGTCTGGTACTCACTCTACTGGTCTTTTTTGTGAAACTACTAAGTTACTGGGATGTAAGCATACCAACACCACCAATTGTCAAGCATTGATAGTAGGACAAACACAAAGACACACACACACACACACACACGCACACACACACACACACACACACACACACACACACACACACACACACACATATATATATATATATATTCATATATGCGACACGCTTCTTTCAGTTTCCATCTACCAAATCCAATCACAAGGCATTGGTTGGCCCGAGGCTATAGGAGAAGACACTTGCTCAAGGTGCTGCACAGTGGAACTGAACTTGGAACCATGTGATTAGGAAGCAAGCATCTTACCACACAGTCATGTATATAACTCTTTCACACATACACATGCATATGTTTGTGAGTATACATATACATACATAAAAATATACATGTATATATATATATATATATATATATATATATATATATATATATATAAAATTTCAGTTGGTTTAGTTGATGATAAAGGAAATCGAAATTCTAATGTATTCACTAAATCATTTTGTTAAATGTGGCGAGAAGAATTATATCTGAAATGTTGACACGGAATTCTTAATGCCATAATTCTTGAGCATTTACATTAAAATTGTTGATGACATCTTTCTTTACAACGTTTTTGATAAGCATAGCACATGTTCATTTTGCCGTCATCTGAATGGCAGAACAGGGTGGAACACTGTACTTTATTTTCTCTGGATCCATAATGTCTGAATTTGTTGATGCTATTCTTTCATATGAAAATTTCTTACCTGAAGCATAAGATCTTTTTCACAGAATTATTAAGCAGGAAATATGTAGGAAACAAATTCTCTGTTACACTCAAAGCAAACAATAGTTTTGTTGAACCAATTGAATTTGTTTGTGAACTTACAGATGGTGTTCAAAAGTATTCCATAGAAAGTAATAATTGATTATGTGATGCTCTTCATGGCATATGAAGTAATTCATGAAGTATGATGTAAAATTACTTAGCATTTCTGTGACAATTAGGTAAAGATGGAACGCAATTTTAAGCCAATTCATGAACAATACTTGCACTAGCATAATGTTAATTTATCTTAAAATCATCCTTCAGCCCGGTATAACTGAGTTATAGTCTTTTTTAATCAGTTATTTCTATACAATATGAGATGATGTTTCAACAAAAATGTGACTAGAGAGTCACTTTATGACTTTACTATTTTAATATATTTATATCAAATATTTCCATCATTTACCAAATCATCCAAACAGTAAATAATTTGGGAATTTGGGATTGTCCATTGTGAAACAAGAAATATTTTTTTGAAAGATTGAAAATAGTGTGAACACAATCTGCAAACACTTTCTGATAAAAGACTCAACTTGAAAGCTTGTGCAGTGACCCCCCTCCCTAAGTAATCTATTTAAACACTTGCTGTCAACAACTGGACAATAAGAATTTCAATGTCCAAGTAGGAAGGTAGACAAATCACAAATCTTTTCAGGTAGATGGCTCTCCTCAATCTGTCGAAAAGGCATAGGTAGAAACTCCAAAAGAGGCACCCATTGTAAGCTTTGGATACATAAAAGGTGCAGCAATATTAGACGAAGGTTAACAAGGAAACTAGCTTTTGTATGTGGAAGATGCACAGGTACAGAAAACACTGAAAATGTGCAGAAAATAGACTCCATTAACTGCTTGGGGGGGGGGGGGGGGGGCTAGCTAGAAGTAGTAGACAGCTTCCATTATCTAGATGATCAAATTAGTAGTGGAGGTGGATGATCCAAGAGCATAGCTGTAAGAACAAGATTAGGCTAGACAAAGTTCAGAGAGCTCCTACCTCTACTGCCAACAAAGGACCTCTCTCTCAGAATGAAAGGCAGATTGTATGATGCTTGTGTGCGAACATTTTTGCTATATGGCAGTGAAACATAGGCTGTGACAGTCAAGGACATGCGTAGGCTTGAAAGAAATGAAACCAGTGTGCTTCGCTGGATGTGCAATATCAGTGTGCATGTTCAACAGAATGTAAGCATCTTGTGAGAAAAGTTAGGCATAAGAGGCATCAGATGTGGTGTGCAAGAGAGATGATTGTGCTGCTATAGTCAGGAAAGATATTTGTCAGGAAAGATATTTGGAAAATATATATAAAATATAAAGCTTGCTTCCCATGAAATGGAATTTCAAAACTTTTCTAATCTGTTGATTCAAGTTTTCAAAGTCAAATGTAAATAACTATCTTTTCTTGGTAGTATTTCATGTTAAAATATATTTAAAGTTCATAGCTCAGTTCAAGAATGCACACATTAGGAAGGTCTAGTATTTTATATATTTTGCCAAATATTTTTTTGCAGATATTGAAAGATACATTTATAAATAATTTTGCTGGTTGTTGTTATTCAGTTTCAACCGAACCTGATCAAAAAGATCTATGATTATTGGTGTTCCAGCCATAATACTTCCAGTTGGCGTTTCAAGGATAACGTAATCTTTTAGCTTTTTTTTTTGTCTTTTTACCTGTTTCAGTCATTAGACTGCAGCCTGCTGGGGCACTACCTTGAAGAATTTTTAGTTGAATATATCAACCCCCCACCCCAGTACTTATTTTTAAAGTTTAGTAGCTACTCTATCGGTCTCTTTTGCCAAAACTGCTAAGTTACAGAGACATAAATACATCAGCGCCAGTTGTCAAGCAGTGGTGGGGAAACAAACTCAATCACTGTGGTAAGAAGTTTGCTTCTCAACCACATGGTTTGGGGTTCAGTCCCACTGCATGACACCTTGTGCAAGTGTCTTCCACTATAGCCTCAGGCTAACCATAGCCTTGTGAGTGGATTTGGTAGATGGAAACTGAAAGAAGCCTGTCCTATATATATGTGCATATATATTTATGTTTCAGTTTCAGTTTCCATCTACCAAATCCACTCACAAGGTTATAGTTGGCATGAGGCTATAGTGGAAGACACTTGCACAAGGTGTCATGCAGTGGGACTGAACCCCAAACCATGTGGTTGAGAAGCAAACTTCTTACCATATGGCCACATCTGTGCCTAATGAATATTCTTCCCTTTTTTAAATGGTGGCATGTGTTTTGAGGCAAATTTGGCTGCTATTTTTTGCAGGTCAGCTAACTGTGTATAAAAAATTTTGTCACAAATGGAGGCAGTGTTTTGCCAATATTATTCCATCCAGTTTCCAAATTCTTTTCTTGGTATAAATTATATCATTTAAACAACATAACTTATTTACCCTTCTATATAATCTAGTCCACAAAGGAAAAGAAGTCACAATGCAGTTGCTCGACTTACTCTATGTAGCAGCCAGTTACTCCTCAATGAACTCCTTGATATCTTTATAATGATTACTTTGTATTTCCAAGATCCTATATATTAGGGCTCTATTGAGAAGACAATCAGATGACAAAACACATCCTAAAGCTTCAGATATAATCTATCAAACAATTCATATCGCTGTCCTGGTTAATACTCTTGTTCACTTGATCAGTTATTGCTTTATTATAGTGAAGATGCATGGCTGCATGGCTCAGTGGTTAGAGCATAGGGCTCACAATCATGAAGTAGTGTGTTCAATTCCCAGACTGGGCTGGGTGTTGTGTTCTTGAGCAAGACACTTTATTTCACACTGCTCCAGTACACTTGACTGTAGAAATGAGTTGCAGTGTCACTGGTGCCAAGCTGTATCAGCTTTTGCCTTTCGCTTGGATAACATTGGTAGCATGGAGAGTGGAGGCTGGAGTCTTCCATAAACAACCTTGCCCAGACTTGTGTCTTGGAGGAAAACTTTCTAGGTGCAATCCCATGGTCATTCATGACCAAAGGGGGTTGGGTCTTAGATCAACTCAAACTGATCAGTTTAACAAAACAACAATAACAGTAGCACAATAAACCTTGAATAGTACCAGTGTATATGATTTGTATGAAATCAACTTACTTGTAATCCTCCAGTACCGTTTTATGCATGAAATGCTTACTCTGCTAACAGAATATTGAATTCATAACAAATTTTTATTATTTAGTGGATTAGACTAATTTTATGTGCCCATACGACAGCTACTCAAACAAAATGGTAACTAAACAACTTGTCATGAAGTAAACATATTTCTTTTTGTAACAAAACTAAAGACTGAGATGTTTTTGTGACATATTCCTGGCAATGATATCTGTTAACTTCCCTCTCTCAGCTTATCTTTAACTGTATTTACACATTATAAAGTAATGACTTTTATTATGAAAACATTTTACTTGTCCCAAGCAAGTGTATGAAACAAATAACATATATTTAAATAAAGTAGTGACCGATGAGTCTTATAACCCATAAGAACATTGATTCACAACTGAAAAACATAATCATCATTCTGGTGAATCTGAAGGTGAATCAACTTGACAGAATCATTCTTCGCCATGATATGCTCACAACATGGGTTAAATTTAGCAGTGCTAATTGGAAAAAACATTATTTTTATAGTGTTACCAATAAAGCTGTTATGTGTATATTAGTCAGTTATTCCTAACTTATGGCACTTATTTACAGCTAAATGAACAAAGCTGTTAAAAAAAAACATGTGACTTTGCTTCCAACACAACGCAGGCCTGGTAACAAGATATGAACTGCTAGCACATTGGATGAAGTCAAAAGTTCTATCAATTTGGCTCTCCAAACAACAGATTAATGTCAAGTCAACAAAAGAGTTTCTATGCAGTTCACCAGCTAGCTAGAAATAGCATCCAAATTTCCTCCACAAACTAAAAAGACCAAATGTAGTCTTAGGCACATAGTTTGAAAATAAGATGGGATGGTCTAAAAATAAGATGGCATGCATTAATAGTAAGTTTGCTTGATCAGAACTAATCTGGAGATAAACAACAACAGCCTAATGTGTTTATGAATATTATAGAATATACAAATTAGATTAAGGAGAGATGGTTAACAAGTTTGCTAAAGGGCAAAAGTAAATGTAATGGAAACAACCCAATAATAAACTGTAAAACATTGTTGTCTCAGTGCTTAGTGTTAGGTGATAGATATTATTTGATATTCAGTGTTATTCTCAAATAAACAGCAAGAAAACTAGAGCTCACAAAAGGATTCTGTGAATAATGTTTACAGAATGCATTTTTTTTTGTGTGTGAGAATTTTGACTTCATAGAAATGTAGCTATTTCAATACATATCATATATCATCATAGGTTTGACATATGATGAGATATGTATACTGAAACAGTTATATTCCTGTAAGGTCATTCTTCTTAAATTAAAGATATTGATTAATATGCAGTGGTTAAAGATCACTACTAGTCCATGATTTTATGTTTCATGCCAGTGAAAGTAATCAATCCCCTGCTGGATACTGACTGAAGATTCTTATTCAAATATAGGCTATTAAATAGTGCCTCGTATTGATGATAATCTGTGAAGTATAATATGTATTATCTATATATATACTTGAATATGTGTGAATGAGGATGGGAGAGAGACAATGAGGTAGTGGTACCTTGTGTTGATAACTTAGAATATAAAATAAGATGAGGATGTCAATGATGATGATATTTGAGTATTTAGTGTCACAAGTTATTCAAAATATTGATAGATAAATAAATAAATGTAACTAAAATATAAAACCAGAAAAGGCAAGAACTTGATTTTTTCTTTTTTTTTTTGCAAATATTTGACAAAATATTGCAAGTAAATCATAAAGCTTAAGAATCAAGTATCTCAATTGGGTTTTCAATTGTTAAAGATCCAAAGTTAATACAAAAGTATTTATCACATAGCTGCAGGAATTATAATCTTTGGCTGCCAAAAAAGTTGAATCCCTACTAACGTTTCTCTCCTAAAAGCCAGGTTTCTACAATAACACTTCTGCAGGGATCCATTCAAGGAAGTCTTCTAAGATGATATAACAGTTTCTGTTGATCTCATCAGATTGAGAACAATAAATAACTTTGGAACGAACCATTCAATATCATCAAACGTTTCAATCCTGTATAGTCATTCTTCAATTCTTTTGTTTCTTCCATGTTTTCCTTCTTTCTCTCTTTCTTCCCATCCTTTTTCTTACTTCCTTTCTCCTCCATCTCCTTTTTATTTTTCCTCATTTATCTCTTTCAACTTCCACCCCCAACTTTCCATTTATTTTCTTCGTCTTCATCCTTCTTTTTGTCTTCTTCAATATCTTTCTCTCACCATTCTTTTTAGTTGCTTTTTCTCTATGCTTCTTCATATTTTACTCATTCATACTCTGATTTTTTATCTATTTCTTTTGTTACTACTTCCCCCCTCCTCTCTCTCTTCCCTTTCTCTTTTTCTCCCCTCTGTCTGTCTGTTTCTTTCTCTCTCTCTCTCTCTCTCTCTCTCTCTCTCTCTCTGTAAATATATGTGTGTGCATGTGTGCATGTATGTCCATACTCACTACGCATTTGTGCACATACCTATACACTCATACATGCCTTTACATACTCACATATATAAGCTTGCACTCACATACACACACACACACAAACATAGACATATACACACATACACACACACATACATTCACACACACACGGATATATAAAGTTATGATTCCTTTGCCAAAACCCATTAACTACTCTCCAATTACATATTACATAGAACATTATCTGCTGGTCACATTGACCTTTCCAAGGGTTGTCGTTTATGATGCAGACAATCCCTACTGCAGTTAGCACAGCAAATATGTCAGAGTAATATTTAAGGCTTTAGTTAATATTAGATAATCATCGTTATTATGACTATTGCTATTATAACTACCACCACTGCCACCACGACCAATATGGACGTTCTTCCTTCTCCCTCCCCATCTCCCTTCTACTTGCACATCTTTCCTCTGCTCATCATCATCTAACTCCATTTTATCCCCCCCCCTCTTTATCCTCATCACCATACACCATGTCTTCTCTTTCTCTTCGTCATCATTATCACTACCATTATCTTTATGACCATCATTATCATCATAATCCTTTCACCCATTGCCTTGCTCTCTCTTTTCCTCACCATCATCATCATAATCGTCATCATTATTATGTTCATTACTGCCATCAATATCATTTTCACCATTGTCATCATCATCAGCATCATCTTCATCATCATCATCATCATCATCATCGTCATCCTCATCAATACACTTTGAAAGTCCAATCTAAGTTTTCTTACTTGCCAATATATTTCCAAAGATTTCTAAACAAACTACAGAATTATCTTCCATATATTTCTCATCTCATTCTTCTACACCCCCTCCCCCTCTCTCTTCTCTCTTCTCTCTCTCACCTCTCTCTCTCTATCTCTCTCTCTCTCTCTCTCTCTCTCTCTGATATTTTATCATTTAAGGTCATGCTAACACCATATATATATTTAAGCAATTTAGTTTTTCCTTTTTGTTTAGTTCTGTTTCTTTACTATTTCATTCTATTACACACTAGTGGCCATTACTAATTTGTTTTTGTATAAACTTTATTGGCAGCATTATGGAGTTGGTGAGGCGATGTATAACAGTGAAATCTTTAATAGTGAAGGATGTATAATAATGAAAGTGATGGCATCGGTTACGAGAATCTGCAAAAATGTTTGGTCATAAAATATGGGCAATCAATGCATTAAGGCTTTAGAATTTAGCAACAGGGGTTAAACAAGAGTGAAATGGAAGAATGAAATATATATATAGATATAGATAAAGGTCGTCATCATCATCATCATCTTCATTGTTTTATGTCTGTTTTTTTCCATGCTACCATGGGCTGGATGAAACTTCTTCAGGCAATATTTTACAGCTAGATGTCTTTCCTGGTGCCAACCTTAACTTGTGTTACAAGTTAGAATATTTTATTCCACATCCTTGCATATGCAATTGTTGTCAGAAGTGGGGGTTTTTTTTCTGAGAAGGTGTAAAGAATGTTGCCAATGCAAAGACGCATTGTGACAGTCATGCCCACACACACATGCATGAATACACACTTACACACGCATGCACACACATACACTATTGTAAAGGCTTTCTATACAGTTCCCATCTACCAAATTTCATTCACGAAGTATTGACCAATGCAAAGTTGTTGTTAAAGGCACCTGGGCAAAGTACTGTACTGAGGGACTGAACCCAAAATCATCTGGTGACAAATCTGGTTACAATATCATCTGGTTACAAATTTGTTAGCCATGCAGCTATGTCTATGTATATATATATATGAGTGTACATGTACATGCGTATATGTGTCTCTGTGTGTATCTACATCTCTCTCTCTCTCTCACTCTCTCTTTCTCTCTTTCTGAATACATGCAAGCATGCATACACACACACACACGCACACACACATACACATTTATTTCTTTATTGCCCACAGGGGGCTAAACATAGAGGGGACAAACAAGGACAAAGGGATTAAGCTGATTACATCGATCCCAGTGCGTAACTGGTACTTATTTCTTCAACCCCAAAAAGATGAAAGGCAAATTTGAACTCAGAACATATAGGCAGATAAAATACCACTAAGCATTTCGTCCAGCGTGCTAACGCTTCTGCCATACACATACACACATAAGACAAAAAGAGGAATAAAAGACTCTCATTGCTATAATCATTTTCATTTAACATCCACTTTACAGGCTGACATGTGTGTGTGTGTGTGTGTGTGTGTGTGTGTGTGTGTGTGTGTGTGTGTGTGCGCGTGCATACATATAATTATCATCATTTAACATCTATTTTCCATTCTGACATGGGTTGGACAGAAGGTGAAAAACCAGAAAACTGCTAAACCCTATTGTCTATTTTGGCTTGGTTTCTACAGCTTGATGCTGTTCTTAATATCAGTCACTTTACAGTGCGTACTGGGTGCTTTTTTACGGGGCACCAACACCAGTGATATATGAATATATATATATATATATATATATATATATATATATATACACACACATATATACATATGTATGCCTATATCATCATCGTCATCATCATCATTATCATTTAGCATCTGTTTTCCATCCTGGCATGGGTTAGATGGGTCTTTTTCTGGGACTGATAGGCCAGAGAGCTAGCTGCACCAGGTTTTAGCTTGGTTTCTATGGTTGGATGCCCTTCCTAACACCAACCACACAAAGGGTGTAGTGGGTGCCTTTTACATGTCACCAGCATATATGTATGTGTATCTATCTATTTATCTATTTGTCCGACCCATGCTAGCTTGGAAAACAAATGTTAAACGATGATGATATATACATATATATATATATATATATATATATATATATATATATATATATATATATATATATATATATATATATATATATATACATAAATATATATGCATACATACATATATACACACACACACACATATATATATCTACATATATACATATATATATATATATATATATATATATATATATATATATATATATACATATATATATATATATATATATATATATATATCATCATCATCATCATCATCATCATCGTTTAACGTCCGCTTTCCATGCTAGCATGGGTTGGACGATTTGACTGAGGACTGGTGAAACCGGATGGCAACACCAGGCTCCAGTCTGATTTGGCAGAGTTTCTACAGCTGGATGCCCTTCCTAACGCCAACCACTCAGAGAGTGTAGTGGGTGCTTTTACGTGTCACCCGCACGAAAACGGCCACGCTCGAAATGGTGTCTTTTATGTGCCACCCGCACAAGCCAGTCCAGGGGCACTGGCAACGATCTCGCTCGAAAATCCTACAGGAGCCAGTCAGGCGGTACTGGCAACGGCCACGCTCAAAATGGTGCATCTCATGTGCCACCCGCACAAGAACCAGTCCAGGGGCACTGGCAACGATCTTACTTGGCTTGCCGGGTCTTCTCACGCACAGCCCATTTCCAAAGGTCTCGGTCCGTAGTCATCGCCTCGGTGAGGCCCAATGTACGAAGGTCTTGCCTCACCACCTCAGCCCAGGTCTTCCTGGGCCTACCTCTTCCACGGGTTCCCTCAACTGTTAGGGTGTGGCACTTTTTCACGCAGCTATCCTCCTCCATTCTCACCACATGTCCATACCAGCGCAATCGTCTCTCTTGCACGCCACAACTGATGCTTCTAATGTTCAGCTTTTCTCTCAAGATACTTACACTCTGACGGGTATTCACATTGACATTACACATCCAACGGAGCATACTGGCTTCATTCCTTGCGAGCTTACGTATGTCCTCAGCAGTTACAGCCCATGTTTCACTGCCATGTAGCATGGTTGTTCGTACGCATGCGTCATACAGTCTGCCTTTTACTCTGAGTGAGAGTCCCTTTGTCGCCAGCAGGGGTAAGAGCTCTCTAAACTTTGCCCAGGCTATTCTTATTCTAGCAGCTACACTTTCAGCGCACCCACCCCCACTACTAACTTGGTCGCCCAGATAGCGGAAGCTATCGACTACCTCTAGTTTTTCACCCTGGAATGAGATAGAAGTTGTTTCCTGTTTGTTTGCAGTCTTTATTGCACCTGAACATCTGCCACAAACAAAAACTAACTTGCTAGTTAACCTGCCTTTGATGTTGCTGCACCTCTTATGTGTCCATAGCTTGCACCGGGTACATCTTATAGAGTTACTACCTACTCCTTTTCTACATACTGAGCAGGGCCATCTACCTGAAGGGGTTTGTGTTTTATCTACCTTCCTACTTATTAGGATTTTGGTTTTAGCTAGGTTGACTCTAAGGCCCTTCAATTCTAGACCTTGCTTCCACACCTGAAACTTCTCCTCTAGTTCTGATAGTGACTCCGCAATTAGGGCAAGGTCATCAGCATAGAGGAGCTCCCAGGGGCAACCTGTCTTGAACTCCTCTGTGATTGCCTGGAGGACTATGGTAAATAATAGGGGACTGAGGACGGAACCTTGGTGGACCCCTACCTCTACCCGGAATTCATTGCTATGTATATATATATATATATATATATATATATATATATATATACATATATATATGTATATATAAACATACATACATGTGTGTGTGTGTTTCAAAAAATGAATAGAAATGGCTTTTCTGATAATTTTTTCACTTTAATAATTAGATGTTTACAAAAGGTGGCTCTGATCGGAGTTTGTTGCTTGAAAGCGGTCTTCAAAGACCTTTTGTAAACATCTAATTATTAAAGTGGAAAAATTATCAGAAAAGCCATTTCTATTCATTTTTTCAAATATATAATACTGTACCAAGGTTTTCTATTTCTTATTCTACTATATATATGTATGTATATATGTGTATATGTATATATGTGTGTGTGTGTTTGTGCATGCATGCGTGTGTGTGGGGGGTGTATAACACTTTTGTAAAGTGGTTAATAAGCAGAGACATAGGCTAGTGAGTACCATTGTGTTAGTGCCACAATAAAATGCACCCAGTGCACTCTATAAAACGGTTGATGTTGTGAGGAGCATTCAGTACAGAAACCATTTTGGCATGCAGAAACCATGCCAAAAAGGCAATGAAAGCTATAATTAAAATGAAAAGCAGCGACCAGTCCAACCCATGCCAGCATGGAAAGGGGAAGTAAATCAATGATGATGACAATGATGGCAACAACATTGATAGCATGGTTTATAATACAGAGCAGAGAAAGAAGACTGACAGTTAGAAAGAAAATGACAGAGAGTGATAAAGTTTGCATACATTCTAAGAAAGCTGTCAACCTAGAGACTAAGAGGTAGTTAGATAATAAATGTCATAGGACTGTTAGATGATCATTACTGGGTTTTTTTTTTATAGAGAAGACATGTGGCTTAGTCTTTAAGTTAATCAGTTCACATCCATAAGGTTGTGAGTTCGATTCCCAATGGCTTGTTGTGTCTTTGAGCAAGACATTTTATTTCACATACACTCTGCTGGAAAAAACGAGTAGTACCCGTATTTCCAAGGGGCAGCCTTGTCATACTCTGTATCATGAGGAATATCCCTGAGGACTACATTAAGAGTATGCATGGCCGTGGAATGATCAGCCTCTTGCACATTAATTTTACGAGCTGGCTGTTTCATTGATTGGATCAATTGGAACCCTCATCATCATAACCAACAGAGTTTTAGTGTTTTTTTTTTATATGAAATTGATATTTTGTTATGTCAACAGAATGTTGAGTTTCCTTTGGGGTTAGGGTATGTAGTTATAAAGAAGCTGTTGCTACATTTAGATAAAAAGCATTTGTACTTCCTGTTTTCTTTAATTATGTAACCAACTTACATATAGATAATATTGGTACATATAGGCTAATCTAATTTTATTTTTAACTAAATCTAAGGACGGCTATTCGTATTTTCTTTCATCAATTTGCAAAATGATATTACTACCTTATTTATATTTATATATGCAAGACTTTGTTACTATATATATCACTGTTCACATAGTTAACTGTGTGCATTTGACAAACAAGCAAGTCATGCACATTTTCTATGCTTGCAATATTGCCATACAGTTATGACTTCTTTGAGTCTGAAGGAATACACTAAAATGAATGCACAAAATATAAATTGCCAAAGAGTTTTAATTTCCACTGCAGACTCCTTATTCATTATTGGCCAAAAATACTAATTTTCTGGATGTGCTCATGTGACATTCTAGGTAATATCATCCATCAACGTTTTCCAAACCTTCCAAGCCTTTATTTAACTAACTATGGTCAGTTAACTAATAAATTATTTAGACATTACATGTGGCAGATATCAATCATGTTTTTAAAAGTTTAAGTAATAATCATTTCAGAACATACAATGGATAGAACCTTGGAAACATGATACAAAAATATAAATGCCACAGTAGATAAAACTTCAATGACGATTTCTCATATGAGGATGAAACCACAAGCTTGTATGCACATTTTAGTAGAATGCATTAACTCAAGTATATACCTAGTTCTTTGGGATGATAAGCAAAGTAAACTTAACAAGATTTGAACACAGAACACAAGCAAATTCAAACTCTGTAAGACATTTTAGAATGGTCCATTAAAATTTCTGACACCTCAACTTTAAAAATTAGACAATACACAATGTAATGTTCATCTGTTAACAAGTTATGTTTGAATATCAACTTATGGAATATATATGGGGTTTTGTATATAATACATTTTTCAAACTTAGAAACATCAGGTTGATTTCAGCTGCATTGGAAGTTGAAACCATTGAATTTGGTTCTAAATTATTATGACTATATTTCATAGTATATTCATAGTATATTCATAATTCTTTAATCATTATAGTGTTTAGACATTTATGCATTGCTCCTCCATACATACATACGTCATTTTTAGTTGTACGTTTGATAAGTATGTATGTTGATGAATGTTAGTGTGGAATTGATATACAACCAGGTTTTACTAATGAAACCTTTCTCTATGGAATAGCAATAAAAGGGAGTGGAAAGTGGAAGAAAGAACAAAAAAAAGAAAAGGTAAAGCAACAAAATTAATGTTTGATACCATTATTTTAACTCTTAACATAGTGGCCAGTGAGAATTGATAAATTATGATCTCTTTTATGAAGAATATCCCTAAAAAAAATAATGACTTTATATTCTCTGATATATCAGTAATGAGCTAAAAATATAGAAAAAAAAATGAATGATTCATTTTTAAGTTCCCAGAATATGAATGCAATATCAAACTATAATGATAAAACTATTACTAATAAAAATAAAATAAACGATTTTTAATCTATCTTTTCACCCTCCAAAGAGAAAATGAACCACAGAGAATTCTAATTTGATGCTTTATATTAAAATCCTCTGTTTGTAATTTCTTTTAATGTCCATTCATTTAGGCATGTTCTTTTTTTTTTTTTTTTTGTTAAACTATTCACCTTAATACTGAGAACATTGGGACATTTTCTAATTACTTAGACACACTCAAAATATTTGAATGAAATTGCATATAATCTGCACAAATCTGGGTTTGCAGATTAAATCCAGTGTGGCTTTTAAAGACATTTCCATTTGATTGACTGTTCCTTTATTCACACAGGTGACAAGACATGAAACAAGCTAAGCTTAATTGGAGGATTTCAGCCTTGTAATTCTTCTCATCTGCTATGCTGCCAAACTGTTACAGTAAATGGAAAAATGTGACCGCTAAGCTTTATGGATAAGAATTCTATTAGTATCATTACATTAAATTTACATAAACCTTCAGGAAATAAGTAAAAGCACAAATAAATAAATAAAAAGTGGCATGCAAATATTTCCCAATGTTAAAAGAAAAATACATTGTCAATGATCTTTGCATCCTTCTTTAATATAACTGCACTGTTTCTCATTTCTATCTATTACAATACATCCTCCCAGCCAATCAGCCAACCAGTCATAGAAACATATACTTTCCTTCACAACCTTTCTACCAAGCATGTGACCAGTCAGAATTAACACTAAAGGAGAAAAAGAAAACATACATACGTATAAGGGGACTATTCAACTTTCTATAATGAATACTATCTCCTGAGAACTTTTGTCATTGATACAAACCCAATACAAATAAATAAATAAATTGGTTATCTTCTTCCAGAAAATGCAAAGAAGTGTTTTTCTTTTTTATGAAATATCATAGTAGTAATTAAAAAGAGAAAATTAACTGAAACTCAAAACCTGACATTACTACTAGGCTGGACAGGAGACTGATGTCAGGTATTAGAAGTTGCCGAAATATCGAGAGAAAGATCTGTGCGCCTTTGAACTGAAGCAATACTTGTGCCAATTTTATAAAAAGGCTAGGTAAGATCCCTCGATATGTTACATGAAAAGAATGAAGAATGATAGGAATCTAAAACACCATAACTACTCAAGGTTCGGTGTCAAACAACAATGACAACTTTCATAGAGAAAAAATTAGCTTTTATCCCCACAGACCATCAGATAGGAGTTATCCCACATCAATGAAATTTTTGTGTGGAAGATTGCTATATGAATATAAGGGTTCTGAGGTCACCAATATGGCGGTTTGTTGACACCACCACCTTAACATTGTCTGTTGATTGTTATTTTAACAAAAGTTGTTCTCACATTGGGTTGACTCCATAGTTGTTGGTTGAAGATGATGATGTCAGCGACAGTATTTGTTGATAGCAGTGTGTGGCAAACAAACGTTGCCAACTGTGTTTGTGTGTTTGATAGCGGTGTGGTGATATACAATAACAAATCGACCTTGTTCAGCAGTAAAGCTTTATTCACAGCAGTGTGGGTTAAGTACAATGTTAATATTTTATAGAGTGGTCATTAGTGTTTAATAGAGATGTCTATAGTGTGGTAGTGGTGAATGAATGAATGTGTGAAGACATTAGTTGTGCTTTGTGTATATAGAAAGAGGCTTGATAGAAGCCTCTAATAAACATGAGATAAAGGCATTGAGTTTGGTCTATTCTGCTGGCGCACATGGAAGAAGGATGTTGTGTGAGAGAAGCCAGCTCTAATGTAATAGAGCAAAACTGCATGCCAGGAGTCCTTTAAAGAACCGAGACAAGGAACTCGAAGAACTCGATTGAACATGGTGGCAGCTACATTATATAAGTGACAATCAGACATAGCAGAGAGCGCCTGTTAGAGAGAGCTTGTTAATTCAGCCAATCACAGAGTGAAAACATACGGTGTCATCTGAGCCTACTTGAGATCCAAAAATGCATATTTTAAACAGACATGCTACAAATTCTTCTCTGGAGACGATCATAAACAGTACAAAGCATGAATGATGCTATACCAATAGAACTTAAAAGAGCATTCTGCTATTATACAAGTGAGTAGTAAGAAAGGAAGAGAAATAATGAGTGAAGAATATAAACAACAGAAGCAACAGCCAAATTCAAACAAAACTTCACCATCAACATGGACATGGGAGAACAACTACCACATAAATTGGTAGAAAATCAACCAGCCTGATGTTATCCACTATGGACCAAATAGCTAAAGACCAGCTAGCAGCGATTGAAAATCCCAACTTTTGGATGTTGAATGTTGTTATATTGAGCTGTGATTACTATTCAACAACAGATGGGAATACAGGGATTGATTGTATTAAGAAGAAACAAATGAAATGTGTCATCTCTCTCTGGATATATATTGACAGACTCAGGAAAATTTCTGGGCAGCTAAACACAACTATTAAGTGCAAAGTGAATAATAAATTCATGAACCCTCAGCTGCAACTTTATGATAGGTTATCTAAAGTCTTTGAAAACTGAAGACAAGAAATGCTTATAGGCAAGTTAGTTGCCCTTAAACATGAACTGCAAGTGGCAAGTGTACAATTTCATTATATAAAAAAAAAACTTTGAGAACAAAAAAAACCATCAACCACAAGTTTGTAATAAATCCCACCAGCAGTGTATCACAGAATGAAGGGGCATACCATCAAGGTTGAGAAATCTCCTTTTCTAGATGAGCTACAAAGATTTTAATGAGCTATGGAGTGAGTCTTGCACAAACAACTTTTTCAAAACTTATAATATCAATAGTGAAACCCTCCTGACAGTTGTTGCAAAGCTGCTGAATAGGAAATTATCTAGAAGGAAACTGATAGTGGGCTATTGGTATAGAAAACTCCTACAGATCATTTCTCATTAACCAGTTTGAAAGAACAATGAATGTTGAGCTTGATATGTCAGACAGATTGGCAGTTGCACATACAACACTAGTAGCTATAAACCAGGCAATGCATATGGCCAACAGCTATAAGTCCATAGTGTGTCTGAATGTGATGTATAAATTATACAAGGGTTGTTTGAATGCATTCATTCAGGTTCACTGTGAAATGCACAATATAATGATTGAAGAGCAGGTAGGAGGAAAGAAATGAGTTTGAGACAATACCAAAACAAGCCCTCATCAATAAAGATATCCTTAAGAAAGTAAAGCAGCACCACTAAAAGTGGATGGCTGCGTGGTTACATTATAAGAAGACATTTGATTCTTTATATGGATTATAGAGTCATTATACTTTGCTAAGGTTCCAGCTGCTATCATCAAAGCCATTAAGGGGCTGACAATAGAACTAGCATTAAGAACTGAAGCTACCACTAATGTCATTAACAGAATCAGGTTATCAACAGGAATATTTCAGTGTGATAGCTTATATGAAATGTTTTTGTCCTAGCAGTGAACCCCTTGTCAGCCCTTTTAAGGAAGTATAAAGGCTACATAATAGGAGTGGAATCCACTGGATGCTATGAAAAGGTATTGTTCAGACTATTGAGTTCCCAATCCTTGTGATATGGAATCTTCAGAATGTCAAGCAAAAACCTAACCAAAACTCACTGCTGTCCAAATTAGGACACATACAAGCATAGACATTTAATGTCTACATTAATATATTAATTAAACAACATTCATATCACAATGTACCTATTCCAAAAAGCAAAATACGCAGGAAGTATCCTCTGCCCAAACAAGATAGATAAACAGATAAGGCAGACTGACAGACAGGCAGACTGACTGATAGATAAATAAATAGATAAAAGCAAACAAAAACTACATGTGTGTGTGTGAATTGTATTATAAAGTAATATAATATGAATATATAGATATTTCTCATCAGCAATGTATTTTGTTTGATTGAAAGAAAATTCTTTAATCGGCCTGAAGCAAAGGAATATATGGGAAAATTGATGTAAAACGATAAGCTAATTCTATCAAAGCTAATTAATTTATATCTGTACATCTATGGTGTACATATGTACACACATGCATTTGCTTATTTATATGTGTAGTTTTGATTGTTTTTTATGTGAGTATTTATGTAGCTGCATGGCTTTATATAAGTACAAGCATGTGCAACATGTTTTATATGGATGTGAGCTTATGAAGGTGAATGTTTATTGATAAGTTTTAAGTGAATTTGAGTATATATATACATATGTGTATAAGTGTAAATATAAATATATATATGTGTATGTATACATGCATATACACATATATATATGTGTATGTATATATATGTATACATATCTATCTATTTATATATATATATATATATATATATATATATATATATACACACACACACACACAAACATGCGTGTGTGTGTACCACATTTATATGATTATGAGAATTACTTCTCTGTGCGACTATGTTGCTTTGCAGTTATGTATGTGTGTATTATGAAGCTGTGTTTTTCCATAGATATATGTTCGTGTGGATACATATGTATGTAGGGTTAGATGTAACAGTGTTTATGTTTGTAAACACATGAGCATGCATCAGTGTATATGTACATATACTTGAACATATGCTCACATATGTACATATGTTCACATGTGTACATATGTGTGTATTTTATATTTCCTTTAAAATTTTTCTTGGATATGTTCAAATTAACAAATAGTAAATTTTATATATTATCAGAATATAAGATATCTTATCTTTAAATATCAACAACTTATTGGAAATATTTATCATTTAACTGAATATAATGTTAACAGCATTTAGATAAATGTAATAAATATGATTTAGATTTTAAAGAAGAATAGACAGGCTCTATATCACATAATCACTAGAATTTAAGAATACAAATGAATTTCTATCAGCAAGCAAAAGAAGTGAAGTGGCTTTTGAACAGCACCTTTCATCATGGAATGAAGACCAATGATCAATATATTACTATCTTTCTTAAAATAGCACATCAGTATGTCTTGCTCTTTTGCTAGTTTCCCTAAATGGACTGTAGCCAAGTTGGGGTAGTGCATTCAAGAATTTAGCTGATCATATCCCCAGTATTTATATTAGTTTGTTACTTATTTCATTGATCTCCCTTTGTGAGATCTTTAATTTAGGGGACAAACAAAGATAATCTAGACAAGAAATGTAAAAAAATTGAAAGATGCCTGCCAAACATAGGTTCACTGAGGTTATAGATAATACATATGAGAAGACGAAGGAGGAGTTAGAGGGCTACAACATACAAGACAACAGAATTTCTAGCAGACAGCTTAGTAAGGACCATATAAGGTCTGTGGTTGGAGCAAGGTAGTTCTCAAATAAAAGGCAACATAGTCAGCAGAATAGGACTATAAATATAGCTGTAAAAGCAAAAAGGACAAACTCAGAAGACTGAAAGAAAGCGAACAACAAATAACTATATCAAGTAACTAGAAGAGAATCTAAGTTTTAGATTTATGTGGCACAGAAAGAAGCTGAAAACAAGAGGTCACAATATTCTGTAATGAGAGGATGATGGGCTTTAGGTTTTTACATCGCAAAGCAGTGTGTCAGTTGGAATCAAGACATTATTCATAAAAAAATATGTGTTCATAACAATAGCAGTGTGCTTAACCTTCAGTAACACTGAGAAGAAGGTATGAAATGTTATTACAAGAAATTGCTAAATAAAAAGAATGTGTGGAAAGGACTAATTCAAGTTGATACAACAAAAATACTATCTATTAGAGTTGATAGTTATATGCCATTAAGGATATGAAAGCAAGGAAAGCTGCTAGAATATTAATGAGAGTCACTGATGGCACCGAAAATATTTAGCAAAGCAGGGCGCAGGTGAGTCATTTGCATAGTAAGTCAGGTGCTGCAAAGAAATATCCTCCCCAATGACTGACATAGCAGTATACTCATCAACTGCTCTAGAAAGAGGCAATAACACAGCTATAAGACTGATGGATCAACTTAACTGTTAAGTTATAAACTTAAGAGAAATAATAGTAGCGCAACTGACAAAGAAGAGACTTATCTGAGCTGAGACAGTTAAGATGGGTGCCAGATCAGAGTTAACACTGATGCTCTTCCTAAAAAGACATTCATAGCTAAGAGAAGACCACTCTTGTAAACATTCACTGATATGGAGAAAGTTTCTAACAGGATGCCATGCTCTGTTGTCAGGTGGTCTTTAGCAAAAGATGAATATAGGTGAAGGTGTGGCTGTGTAGTAAAAAGCTTGCTTCCAGGTTCAGTCCCATTGTATGGCACCTTGGGCATGTGTCTTCTACTATAGCCTGAAGTCAACCAAAGCCCTGTGAGTGGATTTGGTGGACAGAAGCTGAAAGAAACCCACCGTATGTATGTATGTATGTATGGGTGGATGGATGGATGGAAGAATGGATGTATGGATGCATGCATGCATGCATGCATGCATGTATGTATATGTGTGTATGTGCACGTGTGTGCATGCATGTGTGTATATATTTATGTATGTACATCTTTGTGTCTGTGTTTGTCCCCATCACCACTTGACAACTGGTGTTTATGTATTTACATCCCTGTAACTTAGTGGTTCAGCAAAAGAAACCAACAGAATAAGTACTATGCTTAAAAAATAAGTCCTGGAGTCAGTTTGTTCGACTAAAACCCTTCAAGGCCCTCATGAGATTTTAAGACCATCAGATGACTACCATTTATACCTGAATGTGTGATAGATTAAGAGAAGAAATTCTTCCAGGTGTAGAAACAGAACCTACAATTGAGAATCTTCAAAGCAAATTTAACAAAGACTCATATTTTAGTGAAGAGAACAGAAGATATAATCATGCTGCAATTAGGTAAATGGCCATACTCAATATGCCGGAAAGGTGTAAATAGGACTTCCATATGATGTACCTAATGTAAAGTATGGATGCATAAGAGGTGAAATTGGATCACAAGCAGTCTGACAGACAAAATAAAACTTTGTATGTGGTGGATGCACATAAGTAATTATTAGTAAATGCACAAGTGAAAAAAATTCTTCTTAATGTTTGAAAGGCTACAAAGAAGTAGTTGAGAACTTCTATTACTTAGATGACCTAACTAACTGAAGAGGTGCGTGCTCTAAAGGCACAGTAACCAGAATAAGAAGAGTGTGGGGAAAGTCCTCTGCTGACCAGGGGATTTTTTTTTCAAACAAAGAGTGATGATGTTTATAAACAAAGTGAGATGTTGCATAGTAACAGGCCATTGACATAATGTAGAGGATGTGAAAAGAGCACTAAAGAAATAAAATAAGAACATTCTGCTGAATGTGTAATGTTAGTATGCATGAAGAATGAGGCACGGGTGAGCTAACAGGAAACCTGAGTATAAGAGATATCAATTATAGTGCGCAGAGAGAAAAATGTGTTGGTACAAGCATTTAGTGTGTATGCATGGGTAAAGAAGTGCCAAGAGATTCAAGTCAAATGAAGCTGCAGATTTGAAAGAAAGGGAAGACATGGTAGAAGCGATAGAAGATTTCAGGGTGTTAAACTTCATAATTGACAAGATACTATTGGAGAGGACCCATCCAGTCATGCAAGCATGGAAAACAAATGTGAAAATGATGATGATGATGATGAAATAACCCAAGGAAGCATGTGTTAATATAAAAGTTGTGAATGTATTTAGTATAGATGATGAAAATTAAGATTCATTGCCAATTGAAATCCAACAGTTTATTTTCTACTAGTACCAATTATGACATAAGGAGAACTGTGTCCCTAACTTTTTTTTATCAGAATCATTTAAATATCAGACAAAATGCAAAATATCTTATTGCTTTTGCTTACAGCCTTTTGCATTTCAAGTTCAAACTCTGTTAAAGTCAATTTCACCTTTTCCTTTTTAGAGTCTAAAATAAAGCAACAGTCAAGTACTGGGGCAGTAACATATTCTAAATATGGAAGGAATTATAATAAATGACTAAGACATAGGGTCACTTCTAAACCATAAAATATTGTGATTGTAACTTCAGTTAATTCTTTATTTATCAATTTCCAGATGACACAAACAAATATCAGTAATTATTATATGCCTTAATGCTGCAAGCAAGATTTAAATCCTACTATGACAGACTGCATATACAACCCACATAATCAAATAGTTTGTTTAAAAAAATTTTTAACAACTGAAAAAATAATACAGCTAATTTTAAGTAATTTTAAGATAACTGCGATCCATAAATGTTAAAATAAAGATTTATTGAGTAAAAACCTGGGTAAACAATTTATTAGAACAAGAGGTGTAATAATAACTATTATATCTCATCAATTAGAGATCATAGAAGGACATATTACTAACCATCAAAGATGTGAAAATCATTGTAGCTTGTAAAAATATCTGAAACTTATGACAGTGTGTTTTCTCTTACTCAAATAAAGATCAAAATTAACATTCTTGAATGTTCTGATGCTGCTTCTGTTACATTGTGTAAAATTGTATTTAAAAATATTTATTTCTCAAATATTTTTTTGCAAGAGATTTGATCTAAAATGTTGTTGCTGAAACAGATATTGTTGCATTTTATGAAGTCATTTTTCATATTTAATGAATACTCTAACTATTATTATTCACTTTTTTATTCTGTTTTACAGTTGATAATATCAGTCATTCTTGTGAACAGACATTAAATGTGCAATGAAAGACTGATACTTTTAACAATACAAAAAAATACATTAATGAAACAGTAAATAGTCATGCATATGTTTAACAAATAACCAATCTAACACTACCAATAGGCAAGAATATATATATATATATATATATATATATATATATATATATATATATATATATATTTAAATTTAAATTTAATGCCAAGTCTTCTTTTTCCAATGAAAACTTTTTTCCAAGTAGTGCAACATATGGCAAATTATCTTAATTAGCAAAATAAATTCATTATTTACAACAACTATATATGCCGAGAGAAAAAATGGAAATGATATTTATTTGAAATATCTTTTGTGATTAGATCAAAAATTCTCATCTTTTCTGAAAGCATATAATTAGGTGAAATTGTTAGAAAATTAACTTAGCAGAACATTAAAAAAAATATATAACAATAAAATTAAAAATAAAAACCATTACCTGAAGGTTATATAAAATTAATGAAATAGATTTATAAGAGGCAATATATAGAAATAATAGCCAGAACTCTTGTTAAATTGAAATACATTTTCAATTTTTCCCAAAGGATAATTTATTTAAGCAGTGTATATTTTCTAATGATTCAAACTACAATGTAAGTTGTTACTTTTCTCATTTTACACACTTTGTATTTGTTTCTCATTTTAGTTGACATGAGCTTCTTAACTTAATTTCTAACATAATAAATGCCTTTCTAGCATCTACCAAAGCTCAGACAATAAACTGCCTAATCTCTGTATGCATAGCTTAAAGAATCAGGATTTGTCATTTTTTTTTTTGTCTTTGTTTTCTTTCAAGATTTACGCAGTACTTTCTTCTGCATCATTATATATCAGTTCAAAACAAACTGCTGACGTTAATACCCAACAGTATATATATCCACCTATCAATTGTTATGCTTAACAATTTCTCTGTTTGTCTATTTGTTGAGCTCGGTACGAGCACTGTAGATTGGAGCTAAGTTTGCAACTCACCAAATTTACAATGCAGGTTTAATTATTACTCAACAGAATTTTACTTTGCATACTGGTAATTTACAGTTATATTCTTACCTAGAGAGGGTTAGGTTCTGTGGTACTGAATTAAACTTAACTTACAGCATGAAACTTTTTCAGAGACAATCCACTGATGCATTATGGGTTATTGATCATTTCTATTTGTTGATCTATTTGTATTTCTAGCCTAAATATTTATCTACATATAACTGATTGTTTATGTCACTGCTTATCTATGTAAAGTAGGATCTTCTTGCGTCCATGTATTTGTGTTTGTTTAGCTGCTATTGTCTCTATATAATAATGGTCAGAAAAGTGATGGTCAGAATGATGGCAGTTACAGTAGAGATAGTGGTGGCATGACATCCACCACAGCCAAAGCAATTACAAAAATGATGCTGATGAGCTTGATGATAAGAATCAGCATCACCATCATCAGTAGTGATGATGTCATTGTCATCATTGAGATGGTTGCCATCATTATCATTGACCAGGAGATTATTTTGTGAAGATTAAAGATGAGAAATATGTTCCAATATTATCCCTTAATTTGTTTTCCAAGTTGGTATGAGTTATTTAGATTTTCAATTAGTCATGTTACAATTTCTTTTGATTATGTATCATCTTTTAAGTAAGGTTTAACATGTTAAGGTCAAACTTGACCAGCTCTTCTCATATCAACATGAGATTTTTTCTGTAGTACACACCTTCTTAAATTAGTTTACAACATTGTTTTCTATTTATACCAGTTATCACCTGTTCACATGACCAGCACAGTTACTTCTCCTGCTTTTATTGGCTAAGGTTTTTCAATATGTAGTTATTCACTTTCAGATCTTCTGCACTCTAACTTATATATAAATGAATATTCCATATGAATTCATTTTTCTCCAGCCTTATTTATTTTCACATGTTTCAGTCATTTGATTGCACTTATATTGGAGCATGACTCCAATCCAATAACTATTAATTGCCTTAAAAGGATTAGTTAAATCTCATATAAAATTTACTAAATATTATTATTCATAAATATAAATTATCTTAATAAGATTTTAATAAGAACCAAAATTCTTATCTTCCAATTGTTGATCACCTGTTTTAGTTATTTTACGCAAATACTCTTCTACAAGATATGATTAAGGTCCAATTTTCTGAGCTGGAATATGTTTGATGAGTTTACTACACAACTTACCCATATACATTTCAAAAGTTCATGGAAGTAACAGAAATGACTTGTAAAATGTGGTAGAAAGGGAAACCCTATCTTTGGATGTGTGTATGATAAGTAAGAGTGCACAGACTCATTCAGTGGCCTGGGTTTGACAGAGATTGCATTAATTGTTGATTGAAGGCTGAATTAATTAAATCTTCAACATTCAGATTACTTTGTCAAATGTAATGCTCCTTTCACATTGTTTTGAATTAATCATGCATTATCTTTTAGCTTTGAAATTTCAGTGATGTGATTATTTATTTTTAGTATGACATTGTACAGTAGGTGTGAGAGACAAGATTTGGCCAGTTTGAATATAAAACAGGTAAAATATTTGGGCCAGATATGGCCGGTTTAAATGCTAAAGGGTTAAGAGAGATTGTTCTGCTTGGGAAAGAACTCATTATTGCATATTTAAATGGAGCATTAATAGCATCTATTTCACCAGTCTCAGAAGACTGCAAGAATCAAGGGACTATTCTTCCATTCCTAGCAAGTAAAAAATGTATTTCCCTTAGGAAGACATAGATCTCTGTAAAAGGAAAGAAAATACTGAGGAGCATGATGAGAATAGTAGCTTTCTCTAACTCATATTATTTGAGTCTATGGAAAGCAATACCATGAAGATCAGTTACTGTGTTGAGTTGAATGGATTTGAGTTTTCACATTTTACAACTGTGTGTAATTGGTGATGGTGTAAGTTGAACTGAAGAGATATTTGGAAAAGTTTTGTTCTGTGTTTGGTGTTTGAAGTTGCAAATGCAGTTGTTTTATCAGCAGATTACTATTTATAAAGCTGTCTTGGTAAGACGTAGTGGGTAGAAAGATACTGCAGCAAAAGTAAAGATCTTGGCAAGATACTAGAAACTAGAAGGTCCAACAGTAATTCACGAGAGGAGAAATCTTTCAAGCTAAACAATTCCTTGCTCTTGTGATAAGCTATATTTTTGATGTCTTTAACTCCAAATTGACATTTCTATGATCAAAGGCATTCAAACTGTACCCATTCCATTTTTATTTGTCAAACAATAATCATCATCGTCATTGTCGTTTAATGTCTGCTTTCCGGATCCAATTTTCTAGAATTACACAATGTATCTAGAATTACATTATTCAATGTCTTCCCTTCTAAGGTACAATATGATTTGAAAGTGATTTAGTTTTTATTTCTAAAATGTCTGACAATTGCTTGGAGGCTGCATTGATTTGTTTTTCTGAAACTAAGGTGGTAAGTAAAAGTCTCCTATTAACAAGACTTACTACTGAGCTTTATAGAGTGATATACATTTTACAGTTACATAGACAGGTGCTTTATATCATGCAGTAGCTTAAATCTACCATCTAAAGTTAGGAATGATCCTTCTGTCAGGCTTCCATATAGTTTCCATCAACCAGATTTAACTCACAAGCCTTTGGCCAATTTGATGCTATATTTGAAGTGGCTTAACCAAGGTGCTGTACTTTGGGATTGAATCTAAAACCATATAGTTACAAAGTGAACATTATAACTACACTCTTGTGCCAGCACACATTTAATAAAGAACTAGTCTGCTGGGGGAAGTTTACAGATTTTATTCCTGTTTGTGTCTACAGCAAATTACTTGAAAGCAGTCATTTAATCTCAGGTCAATGCTTCTAATTGTGACTGACCCATCTACTAAGCAAATATATTGAGTGAGAATTTTCACTTTTCCTTGCAAGTTAAGTGACCTTATAGCGGGTTACCTCCTAGATTCCTTACTCATTTGTTTCATTAAAATGTTTATTAATTATGAACAGGTATTAACTTACTGACTACCACTAAAACTTTAAATAGGATTTTGTTATGTTCTCAAGAATTTAAAGGAAATATGGGTTTAATCAAAAATTAACATAACAGAAGAAACCTCTGTAATTGCTTATAATTAGTTATACTTAATAATATGAGCTAATAATGTAGCTTCAATTTAGTTGCTTAACCTGCTAGAATTAGCTACTAAATTTCTTTCAAATCATACCTTAATGGTTTATATACAGAAAGAACAGATTAGATAAAGTAGAACTGGGTAATGCCATAGGCAAAAAAAAAAAAATCCATGGGGTGGTGAAACAATAACAACAAAAATTTAATAATACCTCATTGATTCTGAAAGGTCACTTTACTGAAATGATATGGCAATAAATATGTCACAATTGTGAGTTAGTTGGTAACCAGCTATCTATACTTGGCAGTTTAATTTCCTATATTATATGTTCTTCCTGCAAGATTTAACTGACTTCACACTCTGTAAGGTAGAAAAAACAGTTGGAAAGCTGTTTATTTGTTTGTTTGTTTTTAAGGAAAACGAAAGGAGTGAGTGGATTTCTTATAGCAGGATTAAAACTAGAAATTTTTTCTACAGAAGAAAGATAAAATTCAGTTTGTAATCTCTCTTTTTGTCAGCAGGAACTTGCTTATCCTAAAGTTTTGGTGATATATAAAAAAAAAAAAAAAAAAGAATATATATATTTCATTACTGGTTTCTATATTATTAAAGGTATCTGAGAAAAGATTGCTAGAGGGGGAGTTGCAATGTCAATTTAAATTATAGATGCTTTCTGAAAATTATGTAACAAAGACATCCCAACTTCTATTGTATAATGCATTTCCTGTCTTTCTCTCTCTCTCACTCTCTCCTAACATAAATATAAGATAAATATATATATGTGCATATATATTTATATATTTTTATATACATACATACATACATATATGTGTATATATATATATATATATATATATATACACACACACACATATACATATATACATATATATATATATATATATATATATATATATATATATATACACACACACACACACACACACACACACATATATATATATATAGATAGATAGATAAATATATATAAATATATTTGTTTTGCAAGATTTTTTATGTGAAATCGTGTGTTGAAACAGATGTTGTTGTACTTGGGGATGGTCATATTGCCAGTTTAGCCAATAAAAACACACGCACTGTATATTTGGTGTTAATTTTTTTTTTTTTTTCAGCTTTATATTACATTAATCTTAATCTTAATCTTATTTCGGCCAGAGTTCTTTCGTCACACTTCTGTGACCTCATCAGTGGTCCTTTGTTTCCTTCTTTCTTATGTGTGTCTCACCTTGCTAACTATCAGCCATTTTGTATTTTGTATTCCTATTGTATGTGTCTACGCATGCGTGTCCTTCAATGTGTCTGTGTCTTTTGTAAGTGCATGTGTGTATGGGGAGTGTCTGTATCACCTATATTCTCTGTTAATACGTGTTCATTTGTATTAGTTTTTATTTATTTATATGTTCATGTGTGTGTGTGTGTGTTTTTTTTATTTTTTTTTTTATTTTTAATGTGTTTAATTAAATTTTGTTAACGTATGTAGTATTTAATTCCATTTGTTTATCTATGTATTGTATTATACTTTGTTCCTATTATTGGTTTATGGGTAACATGTTGTCACATGCTGTGGTTTGTTAGTGGCGTATGTTAGTGTTCCATTCTAGTTTCCTATTCAGGCTAGGTTTCCCTTCTATTATGTGTGTAGCTTCAGTAATTTGTCTAAGTGCTGCATCACTGCTATGTGTAGATAAGATTTTAATTTCTATGTTGTTGATTGAGCCTCTATGTTCTTGCTCAGCGTGCTGGTACAGAACTGATGAGTTCTTCCCTTCCTTAAGTTCCCTCCAATGTTCGTTTGCCCGCTCCCCTATACTCCTTGCTGTTTCGCCTACATATGTCGTTGTCTTATTTCTGCATCGTCCCTCTGTACATCTTATACTATAGACCACATTTCTGGTTTTGCAGTTCGTTTGTGGGCTAAATCTACATACGATACAGTTCCTATCAGTGCAGGGGGTTCTACTGAAAGGGTATGTTCTACTGATAAGGGATTTGATAGGGTTGCCTGGCCTTTCAACAACCTTAATTCTTAGCTTAAGTTTGTCTAGGGCCCTTCTAAAGCGGTACGCCAGTTCGCCTCTAGGGGTGGTGTCGACGAACATGACGCTTTGGTACTTGTGGCTATTGTACCATGAGCTTGCCTTCCCTATTTTCTTCTTAGTTCTTTCTATGGTGTTCCATGATTTGCTCCTATAGAGTGGGCAAATCCCATTCCTATCGTTGCGTTTGATTGTTTCAAACTTCTTCATAGCTCCTTTGTAAACCCTGATCCTTTCTTTATGGCTGTAACCCGAGAACTGCATGCGGTGGACGAAATGTTGTATATGTCTCTTTAATTCTGTAGGGTCGCACATGCAGGAGACATTTCGCATTACTCTGACGAGGTCTGCCATCAATATGTTGAATTTGGCATTGTCCGCAATAGCCGAGTTCCGGTGGGTCAGGTACTTGGAGGCCATAGGTTTTGTATAGTGTGAATGGAGGATTCTGGTTTTATTGTTCTTAGTTTCTAGCCAGAGTTCAGTATCTAATACAGGTAATCTATGGTTAGGGTGTTTAGTAGGGTAGTCTATCGTAACTCTAATACTCTGGTGGATGGAGTTAGCTATTTGCTGGATGCTCTCCATAGTCTTAGTTTCTATTTCTATTTCAGGGGTACTCTCTTGTGGGGGTGTCTTTACCACTAAGTTGATATCATCGACATATCGAGAGTACACATTCACGAGTATGGAGTTCTGTGTCAGGCGTTCCTTAAGCCTTCTGTCCCACCATACCATGAAAAGATTGGCCACATCACCGGCGATACTAACCCCGATGGCTGCCCCCTCGTCCTGGGCGTATAATTTGTTGTTAAATTTAAAGGTGTGGCCTTTTAGGGTGACCTTTATACTAGCTCCTAGTGCATGTGCGATCATTTTCTTTACCTGGTGGATATTAGTGGGGGTCCGTATGGCTCTGGTCCATCCACTCCATCTCTCTATAGGGGTCTTCCTAGCCATAGAGGTAATTGTGGGTGGTCTACCTCTTAGACGTCTACTAGGGCAGAAATCTCTAAGGTCGTATCTATCTAGATATGCATCGTCATATGTCAATCTAAGTAGGAGGCCCAGTTCTTCTGTGTTGACTTTTTGGAACTCTACTTCGCTCTCGTTGATCATTTCCACGCACTTTTCCACTGCAAAATCCACGTCGATAGATGGGTATAGTGATACCACATCCATGCTACCCACTATACACCCTGTCAGGTTGCAAGTGTTGTTGCAGTCGTTGATCCTGCTGAGGAGATCTTCCGTGCTGTCACAGACATCAGGTGACATCTGGATTATGGGGCGTATGATCATTGAGAGGAAGTAGGAGATCCTGTAGTTACTAGCGACATTCGCTCCACAGACTGGTCTTGTTGGTGGTCCCACTACAGGATTAGTTGTTACTTTGTGGTCCTTACGGAGCCCATACAGCGTCGGGATATCATTGTTCCAGGCTTGGAAGTTGTTGGCTGTGCGCTTCTGGGGTCTAAGGACAATTGTCCACATCATCATGTGGGCATTGAGGACTTTTTCTCTTTCCTCATGCGCCTGTAAGGTTGTTACCTTCGTATTGGCGATGTGAGGTTGCATTGCCTGGATATAGTTCGGCAGGCTGTCTATTGACATTCTGCCGGACTTATCTGTGGGAAGGCATACCACTTCTCCCTTTTTCGTGCGCTGCATGAGCTTGTGTAGGCCACTTGCGGGTATATTCCCAAGTTGTTGGGCCTCTGTCTTATTCTGTCTCTGTCTCTTAGTGTATAATTCTAAAATCTGTCTAAGTTGTTGAAAGGCCAGGCAACCCTATCAAATCCCTTATCAGTAGAACATACCCTTTCAGTAGAACCCCCTGCACTGATAGGAACTGTATCGTATGTAGATTTAGCCCACAAACGAACTGCAAAACCAGAAATGTGGTCTATAGTATAAGATGTACAGAGGGACGATGCAGAAATAAGACAACGACATATGTAGGCGAAACAGCAAGGAGTATAGGGGAGCGGGAAAACGAACATTGGAGGGAACTTAAGGAAGGGAAGAACTCATCAGTTCTGTACCAGCACGCTGAGCAAGAACATAGAGGCTCAATCAACAACATAGAAATTAAAATCTTATCTACACATAGCAGTGATGCAGCACTTAGACAAATTACTGAAGCTACACACATAATAGAAGGGAAACCTAGCCTGAATAGGAAACTAGAATGGAACACTAACATACGCCACTAACAAACCACAGCATGTGACAACATGTTACCCATAAACCAATAATAGGAACAAAGTATAATACAATACATAGATAAACAAATGGAATTAAATACTACATACGTTAACAAAATTTAATTAAACACATTAAAAATAAAAAAAAAAATAAAAAAAACACACACACACACACATGAACATATAAATAAATAAAAACTAATACAAATGAACACGTATTAACAGAGAATATAGGTGATACAGACACTCCCCATACACACATGCACTTACAAAAGACACAGACACATTGAAGGACACGCATGCGTAGACACATACAATAGGAATACAAAATACAAAATGGCTGATAGTTAGCAAGGTGAGACACACATAAGAAAGAAGGAAACAAAGGACCACTGATGAGGTCACAGAAGTGTGACGAAAGAACTCTGGCCGAAATAAGATTAAGATTAAGATTAATGTAATATAAAGCTGAAAAAAAAAAAAAAATTAACACCAAATATACAGTGCGTGTGTTTTTATTGGCTAAACTGGCAATATGACCATCCCCAAGTACAACAATATATATAAATATATATATATATGTATATACATATATGTGTGTGTATATATCTATATATATATATATATATATATATATATATGTGTGTGTGTGTGTGTGTGTGTGTGTGTGTAAGGAAAGAGTGGTATATCTATATGTATACATATATATGAAGAGAAAAGACAGGCAAACAAAAGTAGGTGTCAGAAATGTATTCAAATAGTAAGTTGCATATACAAATAAATGGTATATGCAACTTCCATGTGAACACATTCCTTCTGCCTACTTTTGTTTTTGTCTTTTTTGATTCCATACCTGTTCAATGAAGATCATTCTTATAGCCAACCTCCTACCTCAGTGCTATTTGCACTGGACAAAGGAGAGCATTACCTGGTAACTATCTCTACCATGCTTACTTAGTATTCTTCCATACATTGTATATATACATATCATCATCATTATTTAACATCTGATCTCCATGCTGGCATGGATTGGATGGTTTGATATGGAGCTGGCTATCAGGGAGCTGTCCAGACTCTGACTGTCTGTTGTGATATGGTTTCTATGACTGGATGCCCTTCCTAATGCCAACCACTTAACAGAGTGTGTTAGGTGCTTTTTACATGCTGTGTCTACTCAACACTGACATGAATACTTTTTAAGTGGCACTAGCACCTGAAAGGATAATCCTGTATGTATGATTTTATTTGGTATGTTGCATCTTATCATGAACAACAAATCGTCACATCTCCCAGTCTCTTGTTATTTCTTCAATGAGGCTCAGCATCTGAAGATACTTTCTCACCACTTCGTTTCACATCTTCCTGGGGTCTACTCTTTCCACAGGTAGCCTCCACAATTAGAGCTCAGCACTTCTTTACCTGGCAATAAATTTATAGCATGCTTTCCGAAGCTCCTCTTCAGGACTTCTCTTCTTACTGGATATACATGTGGAAATCTGCAACTATCTGTAGAGTTCATACAAAAGAATTTTAGTACAAGAAGATGAATGAAGAGGCTTTATTAAAAATCTCTGCAATTGTTTTGTTGCATCAGTATCAGCAAGTAATTGCTGAAAGTTGTATGTATATATTATATATACTATTGCATTAATATGATCCAACAATATCATCATCATCATCATCATCGTTTAACGTCCGCTTTCCATGCTAGCATGGGTTGGACGATTTGACTGAGGACTGGTGCAACCGGATGGCTACACCAGGCTCCAATCTAATTTGGCAGAGTTTCTACAGCTGGAGAGTTAGAGTATATGCAAGTAAATCTTGATTTAATAACCTCTCTTAATGACTTCTAAATCAACTGTAACAAAGCCCAGCAATAGTAATGCTATAAAGCCAAAATTAAGTCTGTAAGTAGACAGGTTTTGGTTTCCTGCTATGCTAAGGAACTGACCATAAGCCACTGATTTCCTCTGAAGTGTAACAGTAACAGATACAAAAGACAAGTACTTGTTCATGTTTATCATTTTATATTACTATCTTAGAATGGTCATTTATTTTCCTAAAAGGCAAGACAAATCTGCAATCATGAATGGAGAGAATAAGGGGTTATTTCATTTTTTTTAGTTTCCATTAATTTTTTTTTTTTTTCATTTGTACCTCTTTTGTATTTCTGTGTTGTCCTTCATCAATGGAATACTAAAAATAACATAATGGTATAGGTATAAACAAAGAGGAACTGAAGATGATCAAGCAATGATTTGGACTCTACTCACCTGGAGACATGCATGTATACAGCTATTATTGGATCATATTAATGCAATAATGTGTATAGTGTATGTAACATTCAGCATTTACCAGTTGATACTGATGCACCCAAACATCTGAAATGAGTGATTTATAGATTTGTAATAAAACCTGTTCATTCCATCTTCTCATATTAAATTTCTTTATATAGATATATATATATATATATATATATATATATATATATATATATATATATATATACACACACACACACACACAAATACACACACATACACACATGCACACACACACACATAAACACACATAATCACACACAACACACACAATCATACACTCACTCACACACAAATCTTTTTTCTGTTCAATTTTTCATGTCCATTTTTTTTCATGTTAGCATTAATTGAATATATTACTGTGGCATTGTTTTACAGCTGGATGCCTTTCTTGTCACTAACCCTGACCTGTTTTTCAAGTAAAGGATCACTTATTCTACACACCTTTGAAGGCACAAAGCCAGAAGTTGATTTGTTGACTGGAGAAATGACAACAGCAATACGACTGGTATCTCAGTGCTTTTTATGAAAGTGCAAATGTAATCAAACATGCATACATACGCACATAAATCTATATATGTTTCATTGACGTTACAACTGTGTTTGAGTTTTATCGCTTTTTTTTTATTTTAGATATTTTGCCTAATAGTTTTCTTGCAGCTAGTTTGAAACAATAATGATCTTAAATTCATATTCACTATTTCCAGACACCTTCACAGTCTAATTTTCAAGAATTGAAATAGATTTCGAATCTGCATTGTTTCTTATATTGCTGAATTCATAAAGACTTTTCTGCCAAAGGATTTTATGTCAGCAGTCACATATTAATTTGTTTTGTTGTGATCAAATTTCTGACCATTAGGTTTTCATACCAGTGGTCATATGTCAATTTTTTTAAATATGTGTATTGCATGTATTACGTGGTATTGTGTTGTGATATGAGTATAGCTTCCATGATTAATCTTATAGTTTTGTGAGGAGTTTTATAGAATTAGTATTATCTTATAACATTTTTCAATCTAACTTTGTTCTTTGGTGTGTAGTATAGTGTTTTGCAGTTGCTGCTCATTGTAAATGCATAGTGAGACTACATTAGTGTTGCACAAGTATGTCCAATATAACAGCTAGAGTCCAGAAGTTTACAACTTTCAGTTTTATAGTCAAATTAATCAATTTCAGTGGTCATTAGTAGCTTGTTCTCAGGTTTACATGCTTGTGATGTGTTGATGATAAGGAAATTTGGAGTTTTGATGTTTTTGTAGTATATAATCAGTTTAAGTTTATGGTCAGGTGTAATGTGTTTTGTGAGGTTTTACAAAATGAGACTATGAAAATCTGAAAATGTTGAATATAAATTTAGGAACTTTATTATTGCAAACTAGCGGCAAAAGATTAAGACAAAAGTACAAAAAAAATTTTAAATAATAAAGATAAAATTTGAACATAGTTGTGTCTTTAATGAAACGTGGGTGTATGTGCGCGCACGAGTGTGAATGTGTGTGTGAGTGTGTGCGTGTGTGAGTGTGTGCATGTGTGAGTGTGTGTGTGTGTGTGCATGTGTGAGTGTGTGTGTGTGCATGTGTGTATGCATGTGTATTTTGTGTGTGTGTGGTCATTGACATTTTTGCTCCTTTCTCCTTCTCCACTGTTTTGTGAAAACATATTTAATATTTAAAGCATTCAGTATTGCTGTAAAATTATATTTGGCTGTAGCTTCAAATCATTTTGGCAACTCACATGACTTAACAATATTACAACTGGTTTTTAGTACATTCTGGTTTCCTCTTGAGGCAATGTGTTTCTTACATGACTAACTGGTGTATAGAACAGCTCATACCATAAGTGCAATATTATTTTACAGCAAGATAAAATGTTTTAAGTAGGTGTGGTTCAGTGGTTAAGAAGTTCACTTTGAATCCATGTGGCTTCAGGTTCACTCCAACTATATGACCCCTTAGACTTGTGTCTTCCACTAGAGCATATATTATAATTGGTGCTGAATGCTCAGACTTATTTCAATCAGTGATGGTGTAAAACAGAGTGATATAACTGCTCCTACTGTATTTATTCTTTTATTATTCTATAATAAGTTTCAGCCAGAGGTTGTGGCTATGCTAAGGTGCTATATACCTCACAATAGTTGTTTCTAATTTCTTTTAAGATTGCTCTGGGGGTAATTATATAATTACTGTAAAACTGGAAACTTACTGAACTCCAAACAGTTTATCATTAAATCACATATTTTGTATTTCTGATTTGAAACCTCTAGCATGTTGATGACTGCGATATCGTCACGCACAAAGAAAAAAGATCTAAGATGTTAGAGTTCCCAGTAAATCTTGATAAAACTTGTTCTGGAAAGGCAAGATGAACACTCGCAGCCTATGCCCATAAACCAGATGCACTGGCCTCATTGGTCTCCTTTCAGTGAAACTGAACCAACTTCCTGTTAACAGTGTTAAAAACGAAATTTCAACATTCAACGTAAGGTAAGCTAAATAGGTCTGTTAGACTTTTTGTTTAAATAACATTATTTTCTTTAAAAAGAATATAACATTATTTTAGTTAATCGCTTTTTAAAATGCTCGTCTAGTAGGTATATTTTGAGCTAATTAGGTAGCTTTTATTTTCTTTTAGAAGGAGTGGGGATTCTAGCTTTTAACCATAGAATATTTTGCTACTTGAATTTGAGTTTGACAACTCTGCTTCCTGTATGCCAAAATATAAAGATAGCTTAGCAGTGAATGTTGATAATAATATGAAAAAATGGAAAACAATAATTTTAGAAACATAAGATCATAAATGAACACTAGGCCAGAAGAACTATTATATATTTAGTTTCAAAAGTTTCTTTTGAGCCAGTCAACTCTATGTACAATTTTAATTGATACAGAAAAATATCAAAAGTGCAACTCAATGCAATCTACAAGGGTACATAATAAAAAAAGGATCACCTCTTATTTCTTACCCAGAAAGATTTTGTCAGCATAGATAGCCATCAAGCACACTGAATGAGCATGTCTGTTACATAAACTGTTATTTGTGCTAAAGCCATATCTAGTTTTGAGATAAGTAAGAAGGTAATTAAAGAAATATTTACTCCAAGCAATTACTGATTTCACAAAAAAAAAATAAATAAATAAAACATGAGCTAGTTGGTATAATGTAAAAGTGCTGGTTTTGAAACAGCAAAATTTGTTCCTGAAAGACATTAGGAAAAATAACTGAGGAATATTGTTACCTACTGGCCTATTTTGGAAGCACATGCCAGCAAGAAGCTGTATAGCAAAAGAAGAATCACCAATGATAAATATTAAAGTAGCTAAAGATCTGTTAATGTTACTGTTTGAGAGTAATACAGCTAAAGCATGTAAGTTAAATCCCAAGCTCATACTCCATGCTAAAATCCCAAATGCACTTAAGGACCACATAAAAGCAGTCATTGGGAAAACCAAATAAAAAAGTTTGTATTATTGCTTCTATTTGGAGATTACTTTTTGCATCACTTTCTACCTAAAGTTAAAAAACATTTCGAAGCCCAAAACTATTCCATTTCATGTGCTACTGATCATAGATAAAGCACCTTGTCATCCACAATCTCTAGAACATCACCATCTAAATAGTGTATTAATGTTTATGGCACCAAATACAGCATCACTTTTGCAATCAATGGATCAAGGCGCTATTGCAACTTTTAAAGTGTATTATCTTCAGTATACATTTGATCACATAATAGATACTATTGATAAAGAAGGAAACCCAATGGAAATCATTCAATATTCTACACACACACAGACACACACAGACACACACACACACACACACACACACATATAGACATATATATTATATATGTATATGTACATGTAAGTATACACATACATATTACATATATGTTTGAAACTAAATATATATAATTTTATGTATGTATGCATGTATGTATGTATGTATGTATGTATGTATGTATGAATGAATGAATGAATGAATGAATGAATGCATGCATGTATAAGTCTAGTGGGAGCAGTTTGAAGGAAAAGAGAGCGGGGCTGGCTCTGCACAAACTATGCCTACTGTAATAATATTAACCATGCAGGTTGTTCAGGAAGGCAAGTCACTAGCACCAACATCACACTTTCTACATAAGCCCAGTGGCAATAGGGAAAGGGGCAATGGGGACAGGTAGAGAATGTTTTGACCCTGCACACAGATGGTCATAGGGTGATAATTGAGACAGTCCACCAAACACAGACACACACATATATATACTAGGCATCTGCTTAAAAAAAACTGAGAGAGCCACCATCTAAAGTCAAGTACTCAACAATAACATAAGAAAGAGGACAGATGTTTATTTGGACGATAGTACATGCACGTTTCTTTCTAAGTTTGAAACATACCAGGAATACACTGCAGATTTTAAAACAAAATAAATTACTCGTGTTGTGAATCCTATTCTGTCCAATAAACACATGCAACACACACACACATGTATATATTGGTTTCAAATTTTAGCACAAGGCCATCGATTTCAGAGGGAGGGGTT
>NC_142929.1:165610466-165612966 GCF_046866305.1 Octopus bimaculoides | reverse complement strand
ATATATAAATGTAACTATACTCACATGTGTATACATGTGTAACTGTGTGTGTATATATATAAATACACACACACATATATATATATACACACATATATACATATCCATATATATATATATATATATATATATATACACATATATACGTATATACACACACACACACATACATATATATATATATATATTATTATATATATATATATATATATATATATATATATATATATATATATATATATATATATATATATATATAAAGATATATATTTACATATATACATCTATACATCTTCGCCCTTTTAAAGCCTAGTGTATGTGTTCCCAAGCTGGACAGGACGCCAGTCCATCACAGCGTTACTCATTTTTGCCAGCTGAGTGGACTGGAGCAACGTTGAATGAAGTGTTTTGCTCAAGAACACAAGGCATCGCCCGGTCCAGGAATCGAAACCACAATCTTACAATCATGATGCTGACACCCTAACCACTAACCCATGCACCTCCACTCCTCTATACAGACATATATCTATATCTATATATATATATACTCTTTTTTTACTTGCTTCAGTCATTTAACTGCAACCATGCTGGAGCACTGCCTTTAGTCGAACAAATCGAACCCAGGACTTATTCTTTGTAAGCCTAGTACGTATTCTATCAGTTTCTTTTGCCGAACCACTAAGTTACGGGGACATAAACGCATCAACATCAGTTATCAAGCGATGGTGGCAGGGACAAACACAGACACACAAATATATATATGCATCTATATACATAAATGTGTAATGGTGTCTGTCTGTGTGTGTGTTTGGGGTTATTCTAACTCTTCCCACAGCATCCAACTGATTTTAATGATTTTTGGCACATCGGTAAATCACATGCCCTGAAGTTCAAATAAGGCAGGAATTTTTCGAAAACTTGATAATGTTTAGTTGGCATAGATTTTTGTGAGCTCAATCGGGCGTTTGAATGGAAATTCCCATAACAGTGTTATTTTTCCTGCAGCTTTTGAACTTTTTGTCCAATTTTGATGAAAATCGATGAGTGAGCGAGGCTCATGGCAATGAGTTGATGTCAGTGTATGGCGTTGACAAAAAATCGATAATTGCGCCTGAGCAGTGGTTTTATAAAATCAATAGGCTTTTTGCATGCAAATACCTATAAGCATTTTATTTTTGGCTGTAACTTTTATAGTTTTCATCCAATTTTTAATTTGAGATTTAGGTAAATTTTGTGATACTTGAAATACTAAAGGGTATATTTATTCAATAAAATTACCACTGGCTTCAACCACAGACTCCAGATGATTTCAGAATCTTCTGTAACTCTTTTGGATGGTCCCCTTGTTTAAGTTGGTGAACACTGCCATAATTCTTGCCTTCAGTTCATCTTTGGTGTTACAAGGTGTTCTGTTGGTCTCTTGCTCAACTGCACCCCACACATGATAATCAAAGGCGTTGCAGTCTGGGGAATTAGGTAGCCAAATTTTAGGGGTGATGTGGTCGCAGAAATTGTCTAACAACCATGACTGGGTTCCCCTGCTTGTGTGCATTACTCTTGAAATCTCAGAAGGGTCTGCATATAGCGATCTCTCATCTGATAAAAACCAAAGTATGTTCGATTACAGGGGATGCTTGAGTTGTTCAAAAGCTTTGTAGCGTGGTCTGTCTTCTCTTTATTGATGGCTTGGGATAAAAACTGGCCCTTTCTGATCTTGTATGAGGAATACCAAATGTCTTTATATACTACCTGCCTGATAAGGAACTCAGACATACCCACGTCCCTGGCAATGGACCTGATTGACTTTGAGGGATCATTGTCAATCATGGCCTGGATCTCACCAATAAATTCAAGAGTTCTTTTCTTATCAGAATTACAAAAGTGAGTTTTCCGAGCTGCTGTACCTTCTTAATCACCATTAGACTCATTCAATTCTTTTCGAATCCTCTGCACTGTCCTCACAATGATACATAAGCACTCTGAAATGTTCATATTGGAGCTTCTGCTGTGAATGCCAAGCAGTACAGCATGTTGTTTCCATATTTCTGGCAGAGTGAATTGTGTCATGGTGGTGTTTTCTCACAGAGACGGTGTCCAACTGACCCTACCATACAGTGTAGTCAACAAAATCAAAAACAATGCGCATGTGCAAAATTAAAGATATAAAGTGGCGACAATTTACCCATCGCACCCTGAATATATATTATATATACTCTTTACTCTTTTACTCTTTTACTTGTTTCAGTCTTTTGACTGTGGCCATGCTGGAGCACCGCCTTTAGTCGAGCAAATCGACCCCAGGACTTATTCTTTGGAAGCCTAGTACTTATTTTATTGGTCTCTTTTGCCAAACCACTAAGTTACAGGGACATAAACACACCAGCATCGGTTGTCAAGTGATGTTGAGGGGACAAACACAGACATACAAACACATACACACATGCATATATATATATATATACATATATACGACGGGTTTCTTTCAGTTTTCGTCTACCAA
>NC_142929.1:165575466-165605466 GCF_046866305.1 Octopus bimaculoides | reverse complement strand
TTTTCTACTTAGCACATTTATGTTAAAACTAACAAGATGGAAACTCAACAATAAGAATTAATGAAACATTAATTGATAATGCTGTGTTTTTATTACTTCAACAGCTGGACTGTATCACCTCATAGCACCTGTTTACTCTTAAATTTCAGGGTTAGTATGAATTAAATTACAAACCTAAGAACACATCACAGAATCAATGGTGAACATGAAACTGCAACCTTTTGACTGGCAGAGCAACACTCTACTGATCCAGCTAACTGTGAATGAAAGTGAAACAAACTTTAGTCATAAAAATCCAGATATTTCAAATATATCATTCTATTGTCATTTTCATCTAAACTTTTGAAACTATTATTCTTTCCTTGTGAGATATGTTTAAAGCCATCCTGATTCTTATTTCCTTTTCAGTTTAGTTATATAACTCAATCAACTTTTATACAATGGAGTGGGAAAACAGCAAAAAAAGAACAATTTCGCTTAAAATACCTCTTTTCTCTAGTTAATCTGATTGAGTCCAGATATTTAGTCAGAGAAGAGAATACTTGGTACTGACCTTCTAAGTTATCAGTTATTCCACCCCTACACCTCTCTCTCTCTCTCTCTCTCTCTCTCTCTCTTGTTTCAAATTCACATACCCTCAACTAGCTTATTCCCCACAGAGAGATTAAAACAGATTTGATATAATATACTCCACCATCTATATACAGCTTTCTATTATTGCCAAAAGAAGAATCTTCTTAGCAGTAGGAAAAGATAAATCAAAAAGTTAATACAATAACCTACCCTTAACATTCATGAAGTTGCACACTACTTTCCTATTCAATGCTATTCTATTAAGATAAGAGAATGCATACATAAAGGGAACTCATACTATAGAGAACTTGTCCCCAATTTCTTGGTGTCATTGCTACCAACAAGAGAAAGCACTAAAGGCTACATAGCAGGTTATTTCTAGTTGTAGTCAAAAACAAAAAGCAAATAGAATCTCTGTAATGATGAGAACTCCTTCAAAGTTGATATCTCTAGAAATCTTTTATCTTCAATAAGATGTATTCATTACACCAGTGAAATCTGAAATACAGAAAACCTTGTCCACCTGCAGCTAAAACTTCCTTTTAGGAATTGCTATCAAAGGTAAACATGCTTAATTTCAAGAAATCACTATCTTTCTCTATCAATACAACTAATTTTCTTCCAGTGATATCTTCTAAATTATTCACAATCTATTTTATACAAATTTCTTTGTTACAAATTTCTTCAATAATTGTTAGTTAAATTCTTTCATTTTTTCCTTTAAAAAATTCTTTTGAAGAATACTATACTTTCAAAGCATTGATTTTAAAGTAAATTCATTTCAGTGTCTTTGAACAGAAAGACTTTCAAACAACAGTGAAGTGGCAAGATTGTAACAGAAGGCTAAAACCTATAACTAAGCAACACACCCATACACACACACCCATACACACACACACACACACACACACACATACACATGCATACACACACATACATGTGCGCATGCACACACACATGTGCGTGTGCACACACATGCATACATACACACACGTACACACGCACACGCACACACACACACACACACACACACACACACACACAGAAAGAAAGGAATTTTCTTTGTTTTGTAATCACTAAATCTGAACAAAAATAAGACAGATAAAATAAGATAATGTTAAAAAATCTATGAGCAAATATTTACAGAGAATATTTATTCTGTCTGAAAACGTCTTTAATTATTTTACTTGAATCTTTTAATTAGTCTGGAGCAAAAGAGAGTAAAATGTGAAAGTTAATAAATTTGCATCACACACATAAATGTATTATATTTATTACCAAATCATCCCTTAGAACTAATATGTTCATGTTCAAGTGTATATATGTGTGAGCTGGTAGAAATATGGAATGTAAACAAATGCAAAACTTTGCTGAGAGACAAAAATCAAAAGTAGATGAAGGAAAACTGGAAGATGAGATAAAATATGCTATAGAAGGTTCTATGAGATGAGAGTAAAGATGGCCTGTTATCAATTTCTTTAACACATCATAGCATCGAAAATAAAAATGATGGCAATGACTCAATGCTTGTTGAGATACTTGGAAATATCAAGATATGTAGGTATTATGTTAGTGGCTTGCTGAGTTTATCAAATAATGCAGAAGTGTTATTTTCAATATTAGCATTGAAAGATCATCCCAAACTGTTATGAAATGGCAAACAAGACACGTAGGGAAGGGATATTATAATAGCTTTAAGTTATTGGATCAAGTCATAAAAGTAATTGAGAGTATCTCAATAAAAAGGGCTAACATTGATAAGCTGCAGTTTTAGTTTATGCCCAGGCATAGGACTGCTGATAGCAAGTTTCTAGTACAACAGCAGTAAGAGAAGTTCTTAATTAATGTATTAACACATTATTTTGTATTTACTGACTTGACAGGGCTTTCAATAGGGTTTCATGTTCTTTAGCTTTGTGTTGTTGAGAAAACTACATAAAGAGAAATGGCTTAAATCATTTACTAGGGAAACCATAGTATGTTCACCAATATTCTCTCCTAAACCTCTTATTATGTGTTACAAAACTTGAAGCTATACTACGGGAGTCTAGAACTAATTGTATTTTGAATATTTTGTTAGCTTATGACTATAAATTTTGGTCTTTAGTCAGTTGACAGGTCACTAAAAAGTTTCAATCCTGAAAGAATAGTCAAGAGCCCAAAAACTGAAAGACAAACTTATTTAAGACCAAATTCTAATTAGTAACAGAAGCCTGATATTCCACTATGATCAAGGCAATACACCTAGCATAGTATGAAAGGAATTAGTAGTAGGTAAGAATTTAAAACTGTATACATAGAGTAATTTATGGATAGGCAATAGATGTAGTAGGATCACTGACCTATTGGCATATAGCTAGGTCATTGGATGTGATAAATGCACAGGATAGCACCCTTAAAATGAAATCCAAGAGCAGCAAGATGGAAGCAGCTCATAACTCTGTTACCTATGTAACCTGATTAGTGCTGAATGTGATTGTAATGTTGTAATGATAGTGTAGAAGCTAAGGTAAGTATAGGGTGGGAAAAGTTCAAAGATTTATTACTTTTTGTTGGCAACAAAAGGTTTCTCATGTGAAAGGTAATCTGTATGAAATATAAGAAGTGTAACGTTACATGATAGTAAGGCAGAGTATTGAAAGTGGAGGAACTATCGCTGCTAAAATGAAATCAATTTGCTGTGTAAGCTTATAGGAAAGACAAAACACAAGTGACCCGAAAGAATGGCTGAACATTAAAGTGACCTGAAAGAATGGCTGAACATTAAAGCCAATACATGTAAGAGTGTCAAAGTATGGGTATAAAAATATGGTGCCAATGGTTAATATAATATGGTTATCATAATTATACCTGTTAATACATTTACCAATGTACATGAGACACTGAATGAAGGAAATTTGGAGACGCTGAAGACAAATTAGCTGACCATAGAATGCTGCATGTTTTTTTTTTTTTATGTTTGTATGTCTCATGTTATAATGAGAAATATTGAGTGCAAACAAATTGGCATGCAATATTTAGTTAAGTAATATGAATTAATTATACATTTAGGTGAAAAAAATTGCAGTAAATCAGTGGTAACAATTATCAGTGATACTGGTAGATTGATGAGGTAATTGATAGACTGATAAACTAATAGATTAATGATGAGGCTTGGTGTTTAGGTAATTAGTATAAACTTAAGCATGAGTGGCTTTACATAATGAGATTAAGTGTGATGAGAACATACTTAAGATAAGTAGTGTATAGTTTAAGGGTGATATGGTTGCTATTTCAATCAAATCTAACAACCATGTAGATGTCACTTTGTTGCATTGTACTAAAGACAGTACAGTATTGCTTGAGAGGGATTTGGTAGCTATTTCATGGGTTCAAGATTCATAGTAAATGCACCCTCGCTGGCTCACAAGCATGTATATTTTACACACTCTCGTGCACACATGCATGCATGCATGCATTCCTAAGAAATTAGGATTTAATATGAGATAGATTTGGTCACTATTTCTAGTATGTCTAGTGAATATGTAAAGTCTCATTATTAGCTCTTTGATGCATATATATATATATATATATATATATATATATATATAAACCTCTGTACCTGGCCTTCGTTGACATGGAGAAAGCCTTTGACAGGGTCCCCCGATCCCTTATCTGTTGGTCAATGAGGAAACTTGGGATAGAAGAATGGTTAGTGAGAGCTGTGCGAGCCATATACAGAGATGCTGCCAGTAAGGTGAGGGTTGGAAATGAGTACAGTAATGAATTCCGGGTAGAGGTAGGGGTCCACCAAGGTTCCGTCCTCAGCCCCCTTCTATTTATCATAGTCCTCCAGGCGATCACAGAGGAATTCAAGACAGGTTACCCCTGGGAGCTCCTCTATGCTGATGACCTTGCACTAATTGCGGAGTCACTATCAGAACTAGAGGAGAAGTTTCAGGTGTGGAAGCAAGGACTAGAATCGAAGGGCCTTAGAGTCAACCTAGCAAAAACCAAAATCCTAATAAGTAGGAAGGTAGATAAAACACAAAGCCAAGTGAGATCGTTGCCAGTGCCCCTGGACTGGCTCTTGTGCGAGTGGCACATAAGATGTACCATCTTGAGCGTGACCATTGCCAGTACCGCCTGACTGGCCTTTGTAGGGTTTTCGAGCAAGATCATTGCCAGTGCCCCTGGACTGGCTCTTGTGCGGGTAGCACATAAAAGACACCATTTCAAGCATGGCCGTTTTGGTGCGGGTGACACGTAAAAGCACCCACTACACTCTCTGAGTGATTGGCGTTAGGAAGGGCATCCAGCTGTAGAAACTCTGCCAAATTAGATTGGAGCCTGGTGTTGCCATCCGGTTTCACCAGTCCTCAATCAAATCGTCCAACCCATGCTAGCATGGAAAGCGGACGTTAAACGATGATGATGATGATATATATATATATATATATATATATATATATATATATATATATATATATGCATGCTTAAGATAGTAGGAGAGGTTTGGCTGATATTTCTATTATATCTAGTTACTATGTAGAAGTCTTTCTCTTTGGCTCATACATAACATAGACAGTTGTGTGTGGTTAGAGGGTAATTTTGCTACTATTTGTAAGAGGCCATGCCACCCCATTGAAGTCCTTCTACTTGACTCATATATACATACATACATACAATAATGGTAAAAGAACTTTTATTGGGTGTTAAGTAAAGCCACTGCACTCAAATTTAATTAAAGATATACACACATGTGAATGTGTGTAGCGACAAGTGGCTTAGTGGTTAGGGCATTGGACTTATGATCGTAAGATCGTGCTCTTGGTTCCTGAACTGGATGGCACATTGTGTTCTTGAGCAAAACACTTCATTTCACGTTGCTCCAGTCCACTCAGCTGACAAAAATGAGTAATCCTGCGACGGATTAGCATCCCATCCAAATGGGGAATATATACACCATGAAACTAGGAAATCAACCCTTATGACTCAGTATGACTCGAGAAGGTAACTTTTTTAACATGTGTGTAGGTGTGTGCATGTGTATGTATGCATGTGTGTATGTGTGTGTATTATTACTGCTGTAAATCAAAATACCCATACAGATAATTATGTTAATACACATATTTGTTACTATCTTTATCAGAGGACTAAGATATGTGGTGTATTGCTGTACTCAAATACACCCACCCACCACAGCAGAATTAATCTTAAAACCAAGGTGCCATATAAAAAGCAATGGTGCGGGTACTGGTACCATGTAAAAAGCTCTCATGTTGGTGCCACATAAAAAGCACAAGTGATGTGCCACATGAAAAGCACCCAGTACACTCTTTAAAGTGACTGGCATTAGGAAGGGCATACACCTGTAGAAACTGAGCCAAAACAGGCTATGGAACTTGGTGTGGTCCCTGGCCTTGTCAGTTCCTGTCAAACCATCCAACCCATACCAGCATGGAAAATAGATGTTAAATGTTGATGAAGACAATGATGATGATAATTTATAGTTAAATATACTTGTAAGTTGGTTAATCAAGAGATGACATGTAACTAGTGAATAGTTTAGAAAGGGAAAGGTTAATGTTGAAGTAGTTAAATGTATGAATGGGGTAATTGTAGGATAAGGTATGAAAATGGATATTGAGTTTACTTGATAATAAGCATTGGGGGTGTATGTGGGTTAAGTCATAAGGTGGCTTCAAGGTTAGAACTATTTTGGAGTAGAGCAAATGTAGATTGTCTTATTCTTTAACCTGTTTCTCTCATTGGATTGCAGTCCTGCTGGAGCACTGCCTCAAGGGATTTAGTGAAAAAAATTGCTTCCCAGTACTTATTTTGCTGTACTGTTAAGTCACAGAGGACATAAATAAGCAAACATCAATTGTCAAGTGATGGTGTGGGGACAAGCATACACACACAGACACATACACAAACACACACAAACACACTCACAGGCACATATATACACACATGCACACACACACACGCATGTGCACAGACACACACATCTATCCATCCATCCATACATACATACATACATACATACATATGACATACTTCCACAGTTTTCTACTAAATTCACTCAGAAGGCATTGATCAACCCAGGGCAACAGCAGAAGATACTTGCCTAAGGAGTTGCATAGTGGAACTGAACTTGGAACCATGTGGCTGCAAAAGCAAATTTGTTAACCACACAGACATGTCTGTGTCTGGATGTGTATAATATGATGAATGAAGTTTCAGGTGTGTTAGAAAGTACTCTAAACAGTTAAAATATTGAAAAACTTTGATATATATAAAATGCAAACATAAATGATAATATGGAAATATAAAGAGGAAATTTAAAGTGGAATTGTAAAAATCGAGATAGGAAAATGGAATAAAAAAGGAACATATTTAAAAAAAAAAAGAAATATAATATATATGACAAATAAAATTATAAAAATGTTATGAATAAAAATTTAATGAAAGAAATAACGAAAATTTCATGCGAGAAATACAACTTGGAATAATATATATCAAATAAGCTGAGAAATATATCAATCAGATATAGAATAATAATGTCAAATCACAAAATATAAAATATATATAAAATATAATGATAAACAGTAAATTATAAGATTTAAAATAATGAGACCAGAAATAGAGAATAAATCATTTAAAATGTAAAACAAAAATAAAAACAGCAATGAAAAATATTAAAAAGTAAACAAATTAAAAAGAAATCAAAATGAAAATATAAAAACATAAACATTATAAAAACATTGTAAAATAAAAGTAGAAATATAAGCAAGTTAAGAATAAAAGAGAAAAAATAAATTATCAATAAAAAAATTAAAGGTGTGGAATGTTGAAGGGTAGTGTGAAATATATCAAGTATATGAAATAAGGAATAAACCTAACAGTAAATAAACTAAAATGAGGATTTCGTCTATGGTAAGTCACAGAGATCTGAATAATAATAATAATAGTAAGTGATGAATGATGATATGATACATGACAGGCTGTGAATAGGGATTTATTTATATATATATATATATATATATATTAAAGATAAATAGTAGGTGACCAATGATGGTGCCTAAGAGCTAGAAGTTATGGTGAAGATAAGAGCCAAAAATTATGAATAATAATAATAATCTTTTCTACTATGGGAGTGGGGGGAAGGTGCAGGGCTAGTTGATTCCATCAACCTCTGATGTAAAGAGCCAGAAGAAATGCCTATAAGCATTTTGCCTGAGTCACCAACATTTCTACCAACTTGCTCCCTTAATAGTTATAATAATCCTTAAGGCTGCAGAATTGTTACTATGCTGGACAAAATGCTTAGCAGCATTTCTTCTGACTTCACATTCTGAGTTCAAATGCTGCCAGGGTTGACTTGGCCTTTCATTCTTTTGGGTTCTGCCAGCTCATCACCATGATAATAATAATAGAAATAATAATAATAATAATAATAATAATAATAACAATAATAATAATAATAATAATTGATATGACTGTCCCAATCGATATAAACGTATCTGTCAAGACCTACCAAAAACTGAGCAAATATAAAGATCTTGAAATAGAAATTAGCAAAATGTGGAACCTGAAGACTAAAATAATACCTATTGTCATAGGTGTCCTGGGAATGACAGCGAAACGAGCTGATTACTACCTAGCTCAGATACCAGGAAACCCCAAAATGGCTGAAGTTCAAAAGATAGTGCTCATGGGAACTGCCCATATCCTACGTAAAATACTGTCGATGTGATCTCAAATTTTAAAACAAACACAATTTTCTTATGATTTTTTAAACATTCTCTAGAACAACACTATGTACAAATCCAAATATATGGTACCCTAGGCATAACACCTACATGAACTTCTAACTTGTCGTCTCTTGAGGTCTCTGGGTGAGACTTGGATCCCACTTGTACAAATGCAAAACAAAAGTCAATTAAATAATAATAATAACAACAACAACAACAACAATAATATATAATCCCTTAAAATTTGAAATTGCAAGAATTTGGAATATGAAAACTGTACAGGTTGTACCTGTAATTATTGGTGCATTGGGAACTGTAAGCAAATATATAGACAAATGGTTGAAGGAGATTGGAAAAGAATGTCCTGTAGTGCTTCTATGGAACATTTGCCTCTGAGGTACAGGAAAGATTATCAGGGATTCCTAAGCACCTGAAAAACTATTGAAAGCTTACGGATACCTAAGATCACAGGTAGTAACTCACTACCCACATAAATACTACCAGGAATAAGAACAAACCTGAGTCAAATCAATAATAATAATTATAATAATAATAATAATAATCTTTTCTACTATAGGTACAAGACCTGAAATTTTAGTGGGAAGGGTAATAGATTGCATTGATTCCCAGCACCCAAATGGTACTAATTTTATTGACCTCCGAAAGTATAATAATATGCACCACATGCGCTATATAGTTGAAGTTGTGTGCCTCTTTGACCTATGAATAGTCAAGAAGGAAGGCAAAAGAATAGATAAATACAACCCTCTTAAGTACAGAGTAGCCTAGCTATGGAAAAGGAAGACAGTAAAGATAGTGCCAATTATTGTTGGGTCCTTGGAGACAGTATCAGAAGGCAGTATCATTACTTAGATACTCAGCAACTTTTGTAGATTAGACAAAAACTGAATTAGCAAAGCTAGACAGAAGAACTAGAAAGGAATTCAATATGAATGGAGGACTCCACCCAAGAATAGGAGTAGCAAGATCATACTTGCCTAGAAAAGAAGGTGAAAAAGGGTTAATATCAGTAGCAGAGTTAATCTCAGTAGAAGAGTTAATCTTAGTAGAAGAGTTAATCTCAGTAGAAGAGCTAATCTCAGTAGAAGAGTTAATCTCAGTAGAAGAGTTAATCTCAGTAGAAGACTTGGAGTTATCTAGAGTAGATACAGACTCTTACGTAGGTAATAGTGAAGAAAGTTTATTAAAAGCTGCCAGAGTCACAGCAAGACATAGGGAAACCACACAAAAAAAAAAGAAAAAACGAAATTAAAAAGCAGAGAAAAGAGCAAAAGCTATCTGACTGACAGGAGAAGGCTTTGCATGGTAGATTCCCAAAGATAGTTGCAACAAATAGTAGTAGTGAGACATGGTTATGGTTGCAGAAAGGAAGGCTGAAAGGGAAGACAGAAAGTTTGTTAGTAGCAGTACAAGATCAAGCATTAAGGACTAATTAGATAAAAACCAAGATAGACAAAAACCAAGTAGATTCCCAGTGTAGGGTATGCAAATCAAAAAAGGAAAGTGTTACTCGTATAGTAGGTGAATGTAGCATGCTGGCACAAAAAGAATGCAAGAAAATATGTGACAACATAGGGAGAGTAATCCACTGGGAGTTATTTAGAAAGCTAGGATTTCAACATATTGATAAATGGTATGGACATGAACCTAGTAAAGTACTAGAAAGTAATTAATATAAGATGTTGTTGGACTCTAACATTCAGATTGACAGAGTAATAGAAGCTAGAAGGTCTGATTTAGTAGATATAGGGAATCAAAAGTGCTACATAATTGACTTTAGAGTCCCAAATGATGAAAAAAATCAATATGAGAGGTAAAGAAAAATAGCAAAATACCAGCACCTAGCCAGTGAATTACAGAGATTATGGAAAGTGCAGGTAAAATGTATCCCAGTAGTTATAGGTGCATTAGGACTATCCCTAAAGACTTGAACATATGGATAGAGGAAATAGGCATAAAACCCAGTTTAGTACAGCTCCAGAAAACAATGTTATTAGAGACAGCTAGGATACTTAGAAGGGTTCTTGGCATCTAAGGTTACTTGTAACACAATGCTAGGAATTTTTCTTTTCCAACAGTCTAATCTGTTGTGAATAACAATGATAATAATGCCAAAAGTATGGATACGAGGTAACAGATGCTCGATACCAACATACACCGGAAAATCCTCTGGGACTTTGACTTCCAGACAGACAAGGTGTTAGGATACTGAAGGCCAGATATAGTAACTTTTAGGAGGGACAAACAAGAGAGCTTAATAATCAACATGGCAGTGCCAGGAGATCAACATATAATCATGAAAGAAAGAGAAAAGATTGATAAATATGGAGACCTGAGAATTGAGATCGCCAAGAAATGGCAACTACGAGAGTCAAACATAAAGGTCGTCCGTATTGTCATTGGAGCATTGGGTTCAATACCACCCAATCTGAAGAAACATCTGAAAATTTTAGAAAAACCCTACAATCAAAGTATATTGCAAAAATTAATATTACTTGGAACTTCATGTATATTGCTCAAAGTACTGTCTTTCTGAGGTCCTCGTTGTGACTTGAAAGACAGTACAAACCCCCGGTAGACACAATATCTTCAATCAACAACATCACAATATTGGATACTGTGCAACATTTAAATAACAATAATAACTATAATAACAACTAAAACAAAAACAACAGCAACAACAACAACACCAAAAATAACAACAACAACAACAACAACAACAACAATAATAATAATAATAATAATAATAATAATAATAATAATAATAATAATAATAATGATAGTAATAAACTAAGAACAACCTAAAACTGAAAAATTAGCAAACATGAAAATATGGTTGAGTGGAAATGTAAATATAAACCATATATAATGCAATGGAGTAAATATCCCAAAGCTAATAAGAGATTTTATTAATCAGTAACTAACATTATACAATTAGTAACATGTAAATAAGCATGCTCATAGTCATATATGTGTATGTATTTATGTATTTTCATATATATCTATGTATGTGTGTATACATGCACACACACATACTCACACATACACACACACATTGGTGAAATAAATATCAGAAATGCTTTGTCTGAAGCAGAAACTGCAAGCATTACTTAAAGATATTCCAATGTCTTTTCTTGGTGGTGATTAAAGTTATTGCAATGTTAGTATCCCCACTGCATTTTCAGCCAGTATCTTATGGTTACAAGCATTTTGCCAGTTAGCTTGTTTGCTTTGCCTGAGCAAAGCAGTGAAGACTGAATTAGCCTTGTCATCAGAAGGGTTCCATCTGTGTTTTCTTGTCAACTTCAACTACATTGAGCCAGAGTCAGTTGCCATGGGTCTCTCCCAAATGGCTTTCTTCAGTTATTTCTGCAAGAAATAGCACACTTATCTTGCTGAGAAACTGCAGGTGCAGTTCTCAATTTCAATGAGGAATGAGGCTGCATGACATCATTTGACAAGAGCCTCATTAATAAAATCTTGATATTTGACTTCCTTCATTTGGTGAGAAATGTCAGTCTGTTGTCTCAGAGCACTGTGAGTTTAGTTGTGATTATCAATTTTGGATGTGTGTGTGCACATGATGATACCACGTAAAAAGCACAGGTGATAGTGCATTTTATGTGGCACTATCACCTGTGCTTTTTACGTGGCATCATCATCAGTGCTTTTTATGCAGCACCATCACCAGTGCTTTTCACATGGCACCAATACTAGTACTTTTTACACTGCACCAGCACCAGTGCATTTTATGCGGTACCAGCACCAGTGATTTCTACATGGAATCAGCACCAATTCTTTTTACACCTTGGTCTTAGATATTAACTCTGTTGTGGTGGTCAGGTCTTCTTGAATACAACACTGCACCATATATCTTGGTCTTTTGTCATTTCCTTCATAAGGTTCGGCATTTTGATATCAGCCTTCAATACTTCATCACATATCTTCCTGGGTCTCACTCTTCCACAACTTTCCTCCACTTCAAGTGATCAGCACTTCTTTATGCAACTGTCCTTATCCATCTGCACATATGAACAATCTTCTCTCTTGCATATTGCATCTAATCCATCTTGTACCTAACTTTTCTCTCAATACACTAGTGCTCTATTGCATATGCACACTGACATTGCACATCCAGCAGAGCAGACCCGTTTTCTTCCTCACTTGTCTTCATATGTCTGCTGCATTCGGTAACCATGTAGCATTACAGTTCAAACACATGCATCATACAAACTTCCTTTTGCTCAGAAAGAATGACTTTTGGTTGCCAACAGAGGTAAAAGTTCTCTGAACTTTCTCCATCCTATTCTTATTCTAGCAATTGTATTTTCGATACATCCTCCTCCACTGCTAATTAGGTCACCAAGGTAGCAGAAATTATCTACTACTACCTCCAAGGGAATCAGTTTCTCAAATATCTGTAGTCTTTATGACTCTTGTACATCTTCCATATACAAACACTTCTTTCTGTTAACCTTCCTACTATTTTACTGCATCTCTTGTGTGTCCCAAGCTTGCTCTGGGTACACCAAATGGAATTTCTACCTACACCCTTCCTACATATCAAACAAGGCTATTTACATAAGTCACTAGGGTACTGTTTGATTTCTTGCTTACTAGGATTTTGGTCTTTGCTAAGTTAACTTTAAGACCCTCTGATTACAGGTTTTGTTTCCACTCCTGAGATTCTGCTATGAGGGCAAGATCATCAGCTTACATACCTACATACATACATACATACGTACATACGTACGTGTGTGTGTGTGTGTGTGTGTGTGTGTGTGTGTGTGTGTGTGTGTGTGTGTGTGCGCGCGCCTGTGTGTTGTCTTCTGCTGTCTCAAGAATTTAATTGTCTAAGAACATAAGCTAAACAGCTATTTCAGTTGTCTGCAAACCCATTTACTTTTCTTTCTCCAGACATTGTTTCTCCCTTCTCCACATACTTTCCATTCCTAATTAATAATGTATCTTTAAACCCAACTTCAAAATACGACAATTCAACAAATGTCTCTTCTATAAACTCCACCTGTACACTAGTCACTATAGCACACACATACACTAGCTTTAAGCATATTACTAGCACTAACAATTACAGAACCGACAGTCTGACAGTCTAGTGAAGCTGGTCTCTGGTAAAACTTTAAAAGAACTATCAACTCTTTCAGATTTTGAAATATCAATGACATTGTTTGTCTTCTATTTTCTAAAATTAAATATGTTTATATATATATGTCTGTGTATGTAGGTTTGTGTGTAGGTGTGGATATGTGTGAATGTGTGAGTGTATGCAGATGAGTGTGTGTGTGTGTGGATACATTCACAATTATACAAAGATATATATATATATATATATATATATATATGAATAAATGTGTGTGTGTACGTGTATTTACATACATATAAATATATAAATATATACATCTGTGTATATAATTATGTGTGTATTTATGCATATACAAACCAACACATATGTACACATATATATTTACATACATTTATGTGTGTGCGTATGTGTATATATATATATATATATATATACATATACCAGGTGTGATGGATAAATTGTTGCTATTTTATATTTTTCCTTTTATGCATGTACATAGTTTGTTGTTGATTTTGGCAACTACACAGTATAGTAGGGTTAGTTGGGCACCACCTGTTAGGAAAACATCACCATGATGCAATTCACTCTTCCAAAAATTTGGAAAAACATGCTGTATTGCTTGGTATTTGTGCCAGAAGCTCCAATACAATCATTTCAGAGTGTTTGGGTGTCAATCTGCGGAGTGTAATCTGAGGACATGTACCAAGAGTGATAAAAATCTAACGTCCAGTCAACATCATAATGTTTGGAGTGATCACTAGTGATGGCAATGTTATGCTTCCAGTCATTTTCCTCAGACTCAACATGGAGGCCTACATCAAGTACCTGGAGGAGGTAGTGCTGCTCTGGGTCAAGAGGGTAGCTGCTGGAAGACCCTATGTCTGGCAACAGGACTCTGCACCATGCCACACAAGCAGGAGAACCCAGTCATGGCTGTCAGACAATTTCTGTGACCACGCCATCTCTAACATCTGGCCACCTAACTCCCCAGACTGCAACCCCTTTGACTATTTTGTGTGAGGTGCAATTGAGCAAGAGACAACAAAACTCCTTGTAACACCAAAGATGAACTGAATGCAAGGATTATGGTAGCATTCACCAAATTAAAAAGACCATCCAGAAGAATTGTAGAAGATTCCAAAGTCATCTGGAGGCCATAGTTGAAGCCTATGGCATCTTTAGTGAATAAATTTACTCTTTAGTATTTCAAGATATTTTTATGTAATTTTGGTAAATACATCTGTTAAAATGAAATGTCAGTGTTGTTTTCATTCTTACATAATTCTGACGATAGTTTGTTCTCCACACCTTGTATACCACCACCACCACTACCACTACCACCATCATCATCATTATCATCATCATCATCATCATCATCATCATCACTGTCATTATTTAACGTCTGTTTTCCGTGCTGGTATGGGTTGGACAGTTTGATAGGAACTGACCAGCTGAAGGGCTGTTCAGGTTCCCTCTCTGTTTTGGCATGGTTTCTACAGCTTGATACCCTTCCTAATGCCAACCACTTCACAGAGCATACTGGGTGCTTTTATGCAGCACCAACGTGGGTGCTTTTTTTACGTAGCACCAACACCTACAACCCTGCAAGATTAGGGCAACTCAGCTGGAGGAGGTTGTAGGTGATGAGCCTGTATGCAAGGGTAGCCATGCTTTTACTTAGCTTGACATGTGATTTCAAGCACAGACACACATATGTAAGTACATATATATATATATATATATATATATATATATATATATATATATATATATACATATATATATATATATATATATATATATATATATACATATATATGTATATATATATATATATATGTACATATATATATATATATATATATATATATATATATATATATATATATATATATATATATATATATATATATATATATATTATATATATATATAATAGCCTGGGCAAAGTGTTAGAATAAGAACAGCCTGGGCAAAGTTCAGAGAGCTCCTACTTCTGCTGGTGACAAAGGGCCTTGCTCAGAGTAAAAGGTAGACTGTATGACGCATGTGTACGAACAGCCATGCTACATGGCAGTGAAACATGGGCTGTGACTGCTGAGGACATGCGTAAGCTTGCAAGGAATGAAGCCAGTATGCTCCGCTGGATGTGTAATGTCAGTGTGCATACATGACAGAGTGTAAGTGCCCTGAGAGAAAAGTTGGACTTAAGAAGCATCAGATGTGGTGTGCAAGAGAGACAACTGCACCGGTATGGTCATGTGTTGTGAATGGATGAGGACAGCTGTGTGAAAAACTGTCACACCCTAGCAGTTGAGAGAACCTGTGGAAGAGGTAGACCCAGGAAGACCTAGGATGAGGTGGTGAAGCACAACCTTTCAACATTGGGCCTCGCCGAGGCAATGACTAGTGACTGAGACCTTTGGAGATATGCTGTGCTTAAGAAGACCCAACAAGCTAAATGAAACCATAACCCGTGGCCTATGCCAGTGTTGTATAACCAGCCCACTTATGAATACCCTTCATTCATTGGACAATAAACTTTGCTTGCGAAGACCTGTTGAGGCAAGTGAAATCAAAATTGCTGATGGGGCTAATGACAGTACCACCTGATTGGCACTTGTGCCAATGGAACGTTAAAAGCACCTTTCAAGTATGATCGTTGCCAGAGTCACTGACTGGCTCCCATGCCAGTGGCACATATAAAGCACAATTCAAGCCTGATCATTGCAATTGTTGCCTTACTGGCACATGTGCTGCTGGTGGCACATGAAAAACAACATTCAAGTGTGGTCATTGCCAGTGCTGCCAGACTGGCTCCCATGCAGGTGGCACGTAAAAAACATCTTTTGAGTGTGGTCGTTGCCAGTACTGCCTGACTGGCCCTCATGCCGGTGGCATGTAAAAGCACCTGCTACACTCTCAGAGTGGTTGGCGTTAGGAAGGGAATCCAGCTGTAGAAACTTTGCCAGATCAGATTGGAGCCTGGTGCAGCCTTCTGGCACACTAGTCTTCAGTCAAACCGTCCAACCCATGCCAGCATGGAAAGCAGACGTTAAACGACGATGATGATGATGTATATATATATACACATATATATAAATATGTATATGTATATATATATATATATACACACACACACACACACATATATATATATTACGGGCTTCTTTCAGTTTCCATCTACCAAATCCACTCACAGGGCTTTGGTCGGCCTGAGATTATAGTAGAAGACACTTGCCCAAGGTGTCATGCAGTGGGACTGAACCCAGAACCATGTGCTTGGGAAGCAAAGTTTCTTACCATGCAGCCATGCCTGTGTGTGTATGTATATATATATATCTGTGTATGAAAATGTTCAGTTGAGGTTATTATTAACAGTAGAGTATTTACTGACAAATATTTATTAATTCAATACTGAGAGTAGTGAGGAGTCTATTATAAAATTCATGTTCACTGGGACTTTATATCTAAGTTGATGGTGTATTAAACTGAATGTATATAGATATATGTATTTATATATACATATGTACCTGGATACTGTGAGGGCTGAGATCGTCGTTGACAGGTTCCTGATATTAAATACAGTATAAACACTTATAGTATGCAAATTAATAACCTCAATTTTCTGTAGCTACCGTAATTGTTGAGTATGTAAACAAATTGACAGCTTATTTCACTGGGATTGATCAAATTGATGAAGATACCTCTGATGAGCGGCCAATAAGATTCAAAAATCAATTAAGGTTATTAATCATTTTTTTTCATCTGTGGAGAAATAGCTAAATTAGCCCTGTTTATATATTTACTGTACAGGTTATATATATGTACATATACATGAGAGTGTGTCTGTGTATACATATATATATTAAGGTGCAGACATGACTATGTGGTAAGAAGCTTGCTTCCCAATAACACGGATCCGGGTTCAGTCCCACTGTGTGGCACCTTAGGTAGGTGTCTTCTACTACAGCCTTGGGTTGACCAAAGCCTTGTGAGTGGACTTGGCAGATGGAAACTGAAAGAAGCCTGTCATATGTATATATTTATGTGTGTGTGTGTGTTTTTTTATTCCCCTACTATCATTTGAGAACCGATGTTGGTGTGTTTACATTCTCATAACTTAGGAGTTCAGAAAAAGAAATTGATAGAATAATTACTAGGCTTACGAAGAATAAGTCCTGGGGTTTATTTCTTCAACTAAAAGACCCTTTAAGGCAATGCTCCAGCATGACCACAGTCAAATGACTTAAACAAGTAAAAGAATATATGCACACACACATATATGTATACATCCATATATATGTGTGTGTGTATATATATATATATATATATATATATATATATATATATCATCATCATCATCATCGTTTAACATCCGCTTTCCATGCTAGCATGGGTTGGACGATTTGACTGAAGACTGGTGGAACCCGAAGGCTACACCAGGCTCCAATCTGATTTGGCAGAGTTTCTACAGCTGGATGCCCTTCCTAATGCCAACCACTCCAAGAGTGTAGTATATATATATATATATATATATATATATATATATATATATATATATATATATATGTATATATATATAAAGTTAGTTTTTGTATGTGGCAGATGTTCAGGTGCAATAAACACTGTAAACAAACAGGAAACAACTTCTATCTCATTCCAGGGAGAAAAACTAGAGGTAGTCGATAGCTTCCGCTATCTGGGTGACCAAGTTAGTAGTGGGGGTGGGTGCGCTGAAAGTGTAACTGCTAGAATAAGAATAGCCTGGGCCAAGTTTAGAGAGTTCTTACCTCTGCTGGCGACAAAGGGACTCTCACTCAGAGTAAAAGGCAGACTGTATGACGCATGTGTACGAACAGCCATGCTACAGGGCAGTGAAACATGGGCTGTGACTGCTGAGGACATGCGTAAGCTCGCAAGGAATGAAGACAGTATTCTCCGCTGGATGTGTAATGTAAATGTGCATACCCGTCAGAGTGTAAGTATCTTGAGAGAAAAGCTGAACATAAGAAGCATCAGTAGTGGTGTGCAAGAGAGACGATTGCGCTGGTTTGGACATGTGGTGAGAATGAATGAGGATAGCTGCGTGAAAAAGTGCCACTCCCTAACAGTTGAGGGAACCCGTGGAAGAGGTAGGCCCAGGAAGACCTGGGCTGAGGTGGTGAGGCAAGACCTTCAAACATTGGGCCTCACCGAGGCAATGACTACTGACCGAGACCTTTGGAAATGTGCTGTGCGTGAGAAGACCCGGCAAGCCAAGTGAGATCGTTGCCAGGGCCCCTGGACTGGCTCTTGTGCGGGTGGCACATAAGATGTACCATCCTGAGCGTGACCGTTTCCAGTACCGCCTGACTGGCTTTGTAGGGTTTTCGAGCGAGATCGTTGCCAGTGCCCCTGGACTGGCTCTTGTGCGTGTGGCACATAAAAGACACCATTTCGAGCGTGGCCGTTTTCGTGCGGGTGACACGTAAAAGCACCCACTACACTCTCTGAGTGGTTGGTGTTAGGAAAGGCATCCAGCTGTAGAAACTCTGCCAAATTAGATTGGAGCCTGGTGTAGCCATCCGGTTGCACCAGTCCTCAGTCAAATCATCCAACCCATGCTAGCATGGAAAGCGGACGTTAAACGATGATGATGATGATGATGATGATGATGATGATATATATATATATATATATATAGATAGATAGATAGATAGATAGATAGATTTAGATTTAGATTCAAAATTGAATATGGTACCAGAATATAGTATGGTATTATCCAAAAACCATTCTAAAAGCAAGGTGATCATAAAATCAAAATAATCAACACGAATTTTAAAGATGACTGCAGTATGCACGTTTCATGCTACTCCATTTATTTAAGTAATGCAAGCATTACATTAAATGTAATATGTAGAGCAATCTTCAGCTGCACAAAAATGTAGAAAGTTACAGTAGAATAGACATATTATAATTGTGGCAACATTTAAAATCCAAGTGGGAAGAAGAATACATAAAAATCCATCTTGACATAGCCAAGGCTAGCAGGCTAGCCTTGGCTATGTCAAGATGGATATATATATATATATATATATATATATATATATATATACAGGGTGGCCCAAAAGTAGGTTTACAGTTATCACGTAGGCACTTTAAATTTCTTTTAAAACATTTTATTACCTTTAAATTCCAATCTTACAATTAGCACAGAATAATGGTTTCATATTTTTTTTATAATTGAGATTTAAACTGTTAATATATGAATGCAAAAGAGATAGTTGAATAATCATACACCTACTTTTGGGCCACCCTGTATTTTTAGCATATTGGATCTGAATTTCTAGCTTACAACTCAAGTTTCATGCCATTGTGGTCTGCAGGTGAGGGCTGCTACAACTCAGTTTTTATGATTCATTGATGTTGTTGTGGTTTTGTGTTTGCTTATTATTTGGCATTATTTAGTTGTTGTTTTTTGTTTTGCTTATTGTTTAGTTATTTTTATGGTTCTTCATTAGTTATTATTTTTTTTTTTTTGGTGAGGGTGTGTTATTAATATGATTATTCATTCTAGGTTTATTGATTTAGTTAAGGTTAAGGTTCTACATTTATTAATTCAGTTAAGGTTCTTCATTCGTTAATTACTCTTATTGTATTATGTTTGCAAATATTGTAGGCGACTTTTAAAGGTGTTTGTCAGTCTCAGAATAATTGAATTGTAAAAGATGTGTTATGACTGGATGATTTAGGTGCGAATCTCAAAACATGTTTGTGTTAATTCAGTGTGAGCAAGTACTTAGGTTGTTTGTTATAAATGTGTGTGCATGTGTTTGTGTGTGTGTACGTGTACCTGTGCATGTGTGTGTGCATGTACCTGTGCATGCATGTGTGCCTGTGCATGTGTGCATAAACATCACCATCATCATCATTATTGTCATCATAAGTCAGCGAGCTGGCAGAGTTGTTAGCACTTTGGACGAAATGCTTAGCGGCATTTCGCCTGTCACTACGTTCTGAGTTCAAATTCTGCCAAGGTCGACTTTGCCTTTAATCCTTTCAAGGTCGATAAATTAAGTACTAGTTGAGTACTGGGGTCTATGTAGTTGTCAATGCCCCTGCCAAATTTCAGGCCTTGTGCTTATAGTAGAAAGGATTATTGTCATCATACTCATCATCATTATTTAAACCTTTAGCATTTAAACCAGCCATATCTGGCCCAAATATTCTACCTGCTCTATGTCTGAACCAGCCAGATCTAGCCTCTCACGCCTACCCAACAACATCATTCTAAAAATGAATCATTGAAATCTCGAAGCTATGACGATAATGCATGATTAATTCAAAAAGATATAAATAAATAAGCATAACATTTGAGAGAATAATGTGAATGTTAAAGGGTTAATGTGTACTTTCCATGCTGGCATGAGATGGATAGTTTGACAAGATCTGATAATGAGCCATAGGATTGTATTGAGCTCTTGCTTTGGCATGGATACCCTTCCCAATGCCAACCATTTTACAATGTCAACTGAGTGATTTTTTTGGTACCACTAGACCAGCAAGGTTGCAAGACAAGGAAAAAAGAAGTGGAAAATCTCTCTCTCAAGTGAGAGGAGTTATATTTGAGAGAGAGGAAAAGGTGGGTTCATTCCAGATATTGCGAGCCTAAAGTATGATAGAGCAACAGGCTCAAACACTTTGCAGTAGAGGAGATACATGTCAACCCTGCATAATATAGAAGTAGGAGCAGCTGCAGAAAAGATAAAGATGCAGGCATCATGCATACATGCACATGCACACACATACACAAGCACATATATCATCATCATCATCATCATCATCGTTTAACGTCCGCCTTCCATGCTAGCATGGGTTGGACGATTTGACTGAGGACTGGTGAAACCGGATGGCAACACCAGGCTCCAGTCTGATTTGGCAGAGTTTCTACAGCTGGATGCCCTTCCTAACGCCAACCACTCAGAGAGTGTATATATATATATATACATATGTATATTTATATATATATATATATATATATATATATATATATATATATATATATATATATATATATGGATATATGTATGTGATGTTTATATTTATATCTACAGAAATACACACATACATACACATACACATATGTACATACATATACATAGATACACACACATCTGTATGTTCTTTTATTCTTTTACTTGTTTCATTTATTTGACTGTGGCCATGCTGGAGCATTGCCTTAACAGGTTTTAAGTCGAAGAAACCAACCTTAAGACTTACTCTTTGTAAGCATAGTACTTATTCTAGCAGTCTCTTTTGCCAAACTGCAAAGTTACTGGTATGTAAACACACCAACATCAGTTGTCAAGTGATGGTAAGGAGACAAAGACACAGACACATAAATAACATATATATATATATATATATATATATATATATATATATATATATATATATATATATATATACATACACATATATATATATATATACAATGAGCTTCTTTCAGTTTCTTTCTACCAAATCCACTCAAAAAGCTTTGGTCAACCCAAGGCTATAATAGAAGACACTTGCCCAAGGTGCCATGCAGTGGGACTGAACCTGGAACCATATAGTTGGAAAGTAAGTTTCTTAGCACACAGCCACACCTGTATAGATACATACCAATTTACATACATATTGATACATGCATAAATAATAGAGATAAATAGTTTGATGGATACCTACATATATGATTGAGTGTGTGTGCATGTTATGATTTTACTTAGGCATAGCGACACTAATAGCCTGTCGTTTGAATTCAGTATATTTATGCTTTAGAGCAGTGTTTCTCAATTGGAGTTCCCCTTTCTGCAGAAAGTATTTAAATATACAGAGCAGAGTTTCTCGACCTTTTTACCCTTGTGTAACTCTTAAAATAAATTACATGTCTCAAGGAACCCCCGACACAAAAAAAAAAAATTATATACCATATCTTTCTCATATTTTTTCATTGTAGTTCACGTGGTAAATATCATATTTATATACATATCTATATATATATATATATATAAATTACAGATATCACTAAATATATACAGATAAATTACAGATATCACTAAATATATCCCCAATGGTTGTTATATTTTTTTGATAATAATAATAGGTTAGATAGGATGATGTCTATATTCATTTCTACTCTAGGTGCAAGGCCTGAAATTTCAACGGAGGGGGCCAGTCGATTAGATTGGCTCCAGTACACAACTGGTACTTAATTTATTGACCCTGAAAGGGTGAAAGACAAAGTCGACCTCAGTAGAATTTGAACTCATAACATAAAGACAGACAAAATACCCCTAAGCATTTCGTCCAGCATGCCAACATTTCCGGCAGCTCACCGCCAGGATGATGTCTATATTACAATATTACAATAACCAATAATATGTTGTGCATGGCATGTATAGTAATATTACAATCATGAAATTAGCATTAGCTTCTCTCACTCTTTCTCATGGAACCCCCAGTAACCTTTTGCGGAACCCTAAGGTTCCAGGGAACCCCAGTTAAGACACGCTGACATAGAAAATTGGTTACATGCTGAACCATATTATATATATAATAATGCAATACAGTTTGAAGGTGAAAAACCCCCACCCAAAGACTAACACATATATAAATATATAAAACTTTATTTTGAAAAAAACAGAACAAATGCACAGACACACATATGTATGTATAGGGACATGAAAACAGACAGCCACACATATATACACATGAGAATCCCTGTATCTGCACATAGAGACATGTATATAGGTACAAAACACGTAAAAAAAATGATTACATACATATTTGTGCATAGATACACATATACGCAGATATGTGCAGATATACAGATATACTTATATATATGTATTTACACACACACATAATGAACACACACATACCTATGCATACACACACAGAAAGTCAAAGAAGTCTACATCAGCACACATAGATGCTCACATATGAATACAAATAAAGTTGACAACTGGTTTTATATACAATATGTATACATACATATATATATATATATATATATATATATATATATATATATATATATATATATATTTATAAGATGCCTGCAATTCTGTAAACAAGTAAACTAATAAAGATCATAGGTATGAGTGTGTGTGTGAGCATGTGTGTGTGTGTGTGTGTGTGTGTGTGTGTGTGTGTGAACTGAAGCTAGATTTTATTTATTATTATTGTATCTAGGAGGTTGTCATTAACTGATCATTATCCTTCAGCTAAGTTTCCAACTAAGTTATTTTGGCCCAAATTAAATCCCAACAGCATCTTAAAGTAATAAAACTAATTATCTTATCTAAAATGCAAAATAATAAAGAGACAAAAAAATGATAGTTATATATTTACGATGGTAATTTTAGAGAACTAAAGTATCATTACTGTTTTTTGTTATAAACATTGTTGCAATTTTGTTTTTGTCTTTTTGTTTTTTGTTTTTTGTTTTCTTTACTTAGAAACAATGCAGTGACAACTTGGTAGAGTGGCTGATAAAAACAAAATAACGATGTATCAATGGTAGATATAAAAAATCAATACTTCTGATGCAACTAAAAAAGTAAGACAGTTTGACTTACAACATCTATGCAATCATCTTCGTCATCAACATCATTATCATCATCCACTACTATTTTGTTTTCTCAAACCAATCTCTACATAGTGGCATGATCTGCTAAAAACAATAGCCAACTTTCTCTCACTTCATCATCTCCTTTTTTAAAAGTAGTCTAGAGTACATTGAAAAATATAGTTATGGATATACAAAATGATATGCTGATCATGGCTGAAATATCTTTGAATATAGACGAGGTGTGGATGTTGGTTCTACATAAAAAGCACTGGTGAAGGTGCCACATAAAATGCACTGGTGATGGTTCCATGTAAAAAGCACTAATGATGGTGCCCCGTAAAATGCACTTTTGATGATGCTATGTAAAAAGCACTGATAATGGTTCCACATAAAAAGCACTGGCGATGGTGCCATGTAACAAGTATCCAGTACACTCTGTAAAGTGGTTGGCATTAGGAAGGGCACCCAGCTGAACAAAGCCAGCCAAAACAGACTATGGAACCTGATGCGGACCCTGGCCTTACCAGTTCCTATCAAACCATCCAACCCATGCCAGCATGGAAAATGAACTTTAAATGTTGATGAAGATGATAAATATGCTCAAGGACATTTGACCTGTGGCGAGTGAAAAGAAACAACAACAACAGTAAATTTGTTTTTAACTTCTTTTATTACAGAGTTTCATCATTGGTAGTGCATTTAAATGGTTTTTGTGTCTATGTATTGTCCCTCTGTTAAATATATGAATTAATATTATTATTGGAGTTGAATTTGTCCTTCATTCCCCTACTGTTGCTAAAAAAACATACCAGTCAAGTACTGGAGTTGACCCAACTGACCATGTCCTTCCCCAAAATATGTGGCTATGTACCAATGTTAAATGTCATAGTTGCTAGAGTGACCATGTAGAGAAATCCCTCACTGTATGTATGTAAGCGCTGAGCTTTTGGTTAAATACATTTCTTTTCATTTGTAAGCATGTATTATTTCAAGGATTGTTTCTCTTTTCAGTTTCCATAATGTTACTATTATGTCATTTTTCTTTTTGTTTTTGCTATTCATCATCATCATCATCATTATCCATTGTCCATGCTGGCATAGGTTGGACAGTTTGACTGGGTTGGCATGCTGGAAGGCTGCATCAGACTCCAGTCTGATTTGGCATGGCTTTCTATGGCTAGATACCCTTCCTAATGCCAACCACTCCAAGAGTCTAAAGGGTGTTTTTATGTGCCACCAGCATGGGTGCCATTTGCATGACACCAGGGTGCTTTTACATGCCACCAGCATGGGTGCCAATCTGTGTGACACCAGTATCTGCTACAACGGCGATTTTGCTTGGCTTGATGGGTCTTCTTCTCAAGCGCAACATAATGCCAAAGGTCTCAGTCATTGCATCCATGGGCCCCAACACTCAGAAGGAACTCAACCACTTTGCCTCTGTGAGGCCCAATGTTCAAAAGGAGCTCAGCCACTTTGCCTCTGTGAGGCTCAAAGTTCAAAGATCATGCTTCACCACCTCATTCCATGTCTTCCTGGGTCTACCACAGGTTCCCTCCACAGTTAGAGATAAGCACCTCTTTAAACAGCTGTCCTCGTCCATATGCATCACATGACAATTGTTTTCTTTATACTATTTATATTGCTTGTTTTTCATAATTTATTTCTGTAAAACTTGCTTTGTTTCTGAAATTTATCTGTATAATGGTCTCTTACTTGCCACCCTTGAGGCAAATAATGATATTATTATTATTATTGTTATTATTATTATTATTATGATTATTATTATTATTATTATTATTATTATTATTGAGTGATCTTCATTTTTATTGCATGTTTTCACTGCATACTGGATGTAGTTCTGTGTACCTTGGGTACAGGCAGTATTTTGTTTGGATTTTGGTTTATTTACTGTGTTGAAAATGTTCATAATATGTGTATGATGTCTAGTTTTGATAACTCTGTCTACCATATCATTCCACCACCATATTACTTTCTGTCTGGTTGGGACCTTGCATCTGCCACATGACAGATCAGTATCTCTCAAAAGATTATCTCACAAGATTTTCCAGTTGTTATCTATGCTCTAAGTCTCTGTCTTCTCTGCCCTATTGTTATGCACATCAGCTAGAATTCCTTTACAATCATCGGTGGGGTCCTTTAGTTTCCATGTCTTTCTTCCCCAGATGCTCTTCTGTTTTTGAGTTACTAGCCATTAATCTATGTTAGGTAGTGCATGGCTTATGTGTACTGCTCATACTGACTTACTTGAAGACACTGTTCAACTGCATGAGCTTTAGCTACAGTGGTCTGTGCTTAGCAGGATCCATTCCTGCTGATTTAGCCTCTTACACACGTGCGCGCACACACACACACACACACACTGTATCTTGCCAAGCCTATATTTACTGCCATGCTATACACTATTAATCCACCTTCTTAAGATACCTTATGGTCACCTTCCCCCTTTCACCCATTTCTCTGTTCACTTCAATCATTTTATTTCTCTATCACTAATATATCTCAGTCCCCTATTTCCTAACCACTCACAAAATATGACCAACCACTCCACAACACTATATCTCTGCCACCTCCTACAAGACCTATGAATCTATGAGACACAATATTGGCTCATTCTCATTACTATACCCGTACCCACCTTCCCTCCTCTATCCATCTCCCTGTTTGCTTCAATCATCACCCTATCATTCGAATCTCTCATCTCACACCTGTGATGCTTGTTCATTGCTGTCCATCACTCACCATAAGTACTCTCCCCACAACTTGTCCACCACCTCAGTACCTCTCAACTCTCTTTCTTTTTCTGGTCTACTCCAACAACACATCTACATTTTTTTTCCCTTCATGCCTCTCTCAGGATCCTTGCCACACTCATCTATTTACTCTTACATGTTCCCTTCTCCTTACACCTTCTGCCGACATTTGCCTTTATAATGAGGGACAGTCCTGGTCCCCACCTTGCAACTCACCTCATAACTTTACCATTCTGTCTCTTCCTTTCTTACTAACCCCTGACAGTAATCCTTTACACTTTTATCTGTCCATTCCATGCACCCTCCCCAGTAATGTAGACCTTGTTATACTTTCCACTACTAACCTCTTGTAACTATAAAACTCTTGCTCTCATCATATTTTACCTTTTGTCATCACCTCACCTAGAATCAATCATCACACCCACTCTGCTATTCTCTTTCAGTTGCAGAGGACCCTTTACACCCTTTAGTTTTTCAAAGTGCTGGTGCCATGAAAAACTATTCACTACACTCTGCAAAGTGGTTGGCATTAGGAAGGGCATCCAGCAATAGAAGCCATGCCAAAACAGACACTGGAACAGGCTTCTGACTTGTCAGACTTTGTCAGTCTGTCCAACTCATGTGAGTATGTGCAAACTCTTGCAATCATGGAAAACAGATGTTAAATGGTTATGATGAAATGGTGATGATGATATATTTGAGCACAGAATAAAACAGAAGATTTGATTTGTCTTTTTACTATAGCATCATAAATTACATAACCTTTACACACATTTCACTAGCATACACTAGTATGTCTTGCCATAATTGTTTTGTAGATGATTACATAATCACATTGAAATACCAGATCTTCAGAAGAAAATAGCAATTTAATCTGTTTATTTACCAACCTCAGTTGGTTGGCAGTGTCAAATAAGAACTAGCAGTTGGTATATAACATGTGTGTGTTTATGTGTTTTTTTTTTCATATTTATAAACAATAACTTCTTGCCAGTGGTCATTGGTGTCATTGGCTTGCAATCAACAGCAAAAGGGGGTCCAAGTTTCTTGATGTGTTTTAACATGTTTAGCAATGTTTGCAAACAAAAAGCTCCTTAAACAGTGTCATTTGTTTACAATTCTCCACTTCAAACATGTCTGGGCTGTCTGTTATTTGATAGACAAGAAGATTATTACCTCATTTGGAGACAAGGAAACAAGTAGTGTTAGCAACAAGAAGAGTATCCAGCTCTAGAAAAACTCTACCCCAATATACTTTTGTCTGAACCATGCTTGCACAGGTTTGACCCATACAAACATGGAAATGTAAACACTGAAAATGATTATGAAAACGTTGATGATGATGAAAATTATATATATATACACACACACATATACACACACAAGCATATATATATATATATATATATATATAAATACACATACACACACAAATACACATATATGCACAGATACACATATACGTACATTCAATCATGCATTTATATGTATATATGCATGAAAAAGCATCGCATACATATATATCCATAGACTTTTTTTTCTACTTAATCATTCATTAATCCCAATCAATAAACCAAACAAACAATAGAATACAACTTATTGATGTTTCTTTTGTGTCTGATGCAGAAAGGTAATGATTCAAATATTGATTAATCCTATTTTCATCCCTACATTATTCCTACATCATTCACCATTATAAATATCTTCGTAAATTATTGTTTTATTTCACCAAATAATATTCACATTATAATAACATAGAAGCAAACTTTCATTTTGGTGTATATATATTTGGAAGTGTGTTTCAAGTACAGATATGTTAATAATCTTTTTGTTTTTGTATTGTATAACTCAGTGTGGGGGAATAAAATAATGGCATAACTGTCTTATGGTCTTGATTCTTTATATTTTCAAAATATATAGGAACAAACTAACATCTTACCAAAGTTTGTATTGCCTTTCATTCCTGGTAACAACACTAGAGTATGATTTTATCAACTATACACCTATCCTATAAAATTCCACTATAACAATTCATCAATGGAACCTTTATGTGCTAGCTTTAATTGCTAGAAATAGCAACTAAATTTCAATCAAATTACACCCTACTATCATGATAAGAGTGGGTCACATGGAGTAAAAGTAGTCTTAGATATAAATAAAGATAGTTTTAGTAGTGAAGTATAGTATAACTACAGTTAGTACGTTTTTCATGAAAGGTCTGCTTTAATGGAGCCAACTTGGAGCTAACAACCAATGGTGAAAAAGAACAAAATATCTGCCTTGTGAATAAATAAAAAAATTTATTCATGAGTAGCAAGTTAGTAGGAATAGTAGGGAGCCTAGATAAAATTCTTAAAATCTTAAAATCCTTGAACATCAAGTTCAAATCCTCCTTCATTTCCGAAAATCACAGTTAATAAAATTAAGGGATAAAAATATGCTAAGGTCAATTCAGTCGGTTACATATTCCTCTCTTATAAAATTTGTTCTTTTGTATATCCAAAAGAAATTAATAGGTTCATATTTTGAATTTTATCTTGCAAATTATATTTCAAATTCACCACTTTTTATGGTTAGGGGATAATGCTTTTTAAATAGGATGTGGGTGTATTATACCACAGCATATTGAAAAGATATGGTTTAAAATTATTTCATTTAAACTTATTTTACTCACATATGATCTCAGTAGTATAGAGCAGAAAATGCCTTAAGCCTGAAAAGGACTTCGGCATTTTCAGTAGCTATTCATTATTAATATAACAAACTTTTAAGGCCCACACTGTCTCTCTCTGTCTCACTATAACCTTTCATCATCTGACACAAGCTCCCCTCCTCCAATTCCCCCTCCCTTCTCAAAGGAACCTTGTCTTGCAAGTTACTTGGTGACCCTGCCAGTGCTGGTGCCACTGAAAAAAGCATCCAGTCCACAATGTAAAGTGGTTGGCATTTGGAAGGGCATCTAGCTGTAAAAACCTTATCAAATTGACCTTGCCTGTGCTTGTGCCATGTAAAAGCACTCAGTCCACTCTGAAGAGTGGTTGGTGTTAGGAAGGGCATCCAGCCATAAAAACCTTGCCAAAACACACAAGAGCCTGGTGCAGGCTCTTGTCTGGCCAGCTTCTCTCAAACTATCTAACCCATACCAACATGGAAAGAAGATACTAAACAATGATGATGATGACTGTTCCCACT
>NC_142929.1:165516551-165574966 GCF_046866305.1 Octopus bimaculoides | reverse complement strand
TGTATGTACACGTATATAATGTATATAATTGTTTTCTTTTCTTAACCAGTCATTTTATTCTGTATAGAACTGGAACTAAATTCTAAAATGAGAAATGGAAAGAAAATATATTATTGGTTCTGAGATTTCTGTCTGCAATAGTGGAAATGGACAAAATTTAATCTGAGAAAGAGGGATATTTTTCAACTATAAGAAAGATTCTCAATTTACAAGAATACATTTCTTCTTCTTTCTATATTTGTATATATATATTTTTCTTTCATTTCTATGTTAATATAATAACTGCATCGTCAAGCAAATGATATATCTCTCAGATAACTTCATCTCAGCAACAACCATCATCATATTTTTGTCTTACATATTACAGTTGTTGTTTTTGTATTATATATATATATATATATATATATATATATATATATATATATATATATATATATATACATACAAATCTATACACACACATATATATATACACATACAAATCTATACACTCATACATATATATACATACTTACCTACATACACATATGTGTGTGTGTGTGTGTATATATAAATATATATATGTATGTATGTATATATGTATATATAACTCTCCCTCCCCTCCCTCTCTCTCTCTCTCTCTCTCTCTCTCTATCTATCTCTCTCTCTCTCTCTCTCTCTCTATCTCTCTCTCTCTCTCTCTCTCTCTCTCTCTCTCTCTCCTCTCTCTCTATATATATATATATATATATATATATATATATATATATATACATATATATATATATATATTCTATCCATATATATGTAAACAGGTATACACACATGCACATACATATAAATGTAATGTAATATATTATATACATGCACATACAAACATGCATACATATATGTGTGTGTGTGTGTGTGTGTTTATACACACACACACACACACATATGGTGGGAGTTCACTCATGACTGAGTAAGACCACCTTCTAGACTCATTTCATTCTAAGAAACTTTTCAAATTTGGTCTCCTCATTGCTGATGACATCTCATATAGCTCCTCAGGCCTGCAAGGAACATAGAAATCCTTCCACACAGACCACGTATCAGCCCTTGCCCCCAGCAGCTAGACCATCTGAATGTTGGGATGTACAATACCAAGTGAGTCCACTGGCTAACCCACACAATCTGCTACACAAGGTGCACAAGAGATCATGCTAAATATCACATTGATAGATCCCATGACCACATTGTGGCTGAGTAGGCCTGTCTTTGAGGAACAGACACGACCATACTGATCACATGAGAAAGGCTCTTTAATATCCTCCTCAGGAAGAGGGTTCAAATCCTCCATATATTTACCATATTTACCAGCATGTTTCAACTCAGTGTATGCAATCCTGTTGTTTTTAAATTCTTTAATACTAGTAGCAATCAAATACTTCCACTGCTCCCTGGCTGATGGGAGACCTTCTCAGGCTTTGGTATTGATATTGATCTTTTTAAGTGTGTTTTAAGATTGTCTTTGAAACACTTGTTTGGCTTGCCCCAGGGATATTTTCCATGCCCCAGCTCACCTGTTTTGGTATGTAGGTTTCCTCTCAATATAAAAGATGACCAGATCATCTATGTTAGTGTTTCATAATCGTGGATTTGATACTTTTCATTTTCACCAGCTGCGTTACTCTTGTATGAAGTACATGAGATCACCATGAGATATTCAGTCTATTACACAAGTATCACTTGTGGAATCACTCAAAATTTTGGATATACTTGCAGTAGGTCATCCTGGGTTGACAATAGTGCTGTTATGACACATGCTTGATAGATTTCAACTTTCTACTTTGATGTTCGATTATGACCAGAACCTTATGATCAAGCTTTCTGAATGCATCAGAGGTCTTAGAAAATCTATAGCTAATCTCCTCAGATTAGATCTAGAAAGAGTACCACCAAGACAAACATATCTATGACTTATAACTTTTTACCCTTAATGTATATCGATGGTGGGATATATAACTTGCCTGGTGCTGGTTTTTGTATGACAGCAGTCTTAAGACTGATTGTAAATCCAAACTCATCACACACAACTGAAAAGCAGTCCATCAGAAGTTGCAGGTCTTCCTCAGTATGAGTTATGAGATTGCAATCATCAGCATAAAGGAGATCATGAATGAGAGCCATGAACGTTTTTGTCATTGCAATAAAACAACAAATGATACTCTATGAAACTGAAGTTAAGTATCAACCCAGAAAGCCTCTCATGTCTTAGGAGTTATTTACATATATATTCATAGGTGAATTTGAACCCAGTAGTACATTAAATAAATTTCATAAAGCACACATTAGGTAGCATGACTGTGATTTCATGCAATGTTATTTTAACACCCGCTTTTACAAATTCATGACAAAGTATATTAATGTTGATCACACCTGGTCAATATATTTAGTTACAGAAACATGGTTGAAAAGCAAATGTAAAATTGACACAGAAAACATATTGCTTTCAATGGCACACTCAAATGAATTGTTTTGTTGTGTAATTGAAAGAGTCTTGAAGAATTTTAACCTTTGCTCTTCTTTCAAATTTCCAGCAAAACTCCGGTCAAAAATAATTGAAAGTCAAGTGCTATTAAAATTCCCGATTAGAACAAACTATTAGCCAAATTGGTAAGTGCTGATAGATTGAAATTTGAATTAAAGGCTGCAACTAGAAAATGAAATAGTTAATCATTAAGAAATTAGAAAGAAAGAAAAAAATACAAACACCAATCCCCAACCCCCCTGCAAAAATAACAGAAAACACAATTAAATTGAAAATGTAACAAAAACTAAAATAAAACAAAAACTACAAATAAAGAAACAAACAAACATGAAAGGGGGAATTAAATATGAATTAATTATGAGACGAAGACTTCTGAAAGAAAGCGCTTATGAAAAAGATAATTCTTTTTTCTGAAAGATGGCAGGCTGGAGGAGGAAGACTCATTAAATCACTTCTTAAGAATTTTATGTTATTTATTGGTACATGAGGGTTGGGGTATAATATAGTTTTAATATAGTTTATAGAATTATGTGATGGTACAGCAATTTACTTTCTCATTGGTAAGATGTTGAGTACATTGGACAATATCTGTGTGTGCGTGTGAGTGTACATATATTAGAGTAGTATATTAGAATAGTATAGTTTTCATAAAGCATTGTCTAGCATATATATATATATATATATATATATATTCTTGTATATATATATATATATATATATATATTATTTGAATGCTTTGAATATTTTTTTAAGGTCAAAACAATGCAAGATAAAAAATTAAAAATACAGGTCAATGATTCAGTGCTATTACCTGGTATTTTAATATTATAAGGTTAGAACTGTATCTTCGAAAAATCTATGGAGAAAAGGTGTTGATAGGTGGCACATACTATAGAGCAGAGACTGCAGCTATCAACACCTTTTCTCTGTAGATTTCCTGAGGAAAGGGTCTTAACCCTTAAATACTAGGCAACAGTGCTGACCTTTGATCTGTATATAAATTTTTTAAACTTGCATTGTTTTGACTATAAAATATTTAAAACATTTATATATATACATACAAACATGCATATATATATATATTAACCCACCCATTGTGTTAAAAAAACATGGTGAAAGATGTTAGCAAGAGGATCATGAATCTTTCCTCATATATATATATATATATATATATATACACACACATACATATCATCATCATCATCGTTTAACGTCCGCTTTCCTAGTGTAGCCATCCGGTTTCACCAGTCCTCAGTCAAATCGTCCAACCCATGCTAGCATGGAAAGCGGACGTTAAACGATGATGATGATGATGATATATATATATATATATATATATATTAAAAACATAAAAACAAAAACAGAACACAAAGGATTCCGCGGTACACGTGTTTCAAGCTTTATAGTCGTTGCATCATTATATTGGTATATAATTGATAGACAGGATGGTATAAAGCTATCTTCAGCCGCAAATATATTCTTTCCCAAGTATTATATCACAAAGAAGAAGTATATATATATACTTTTTTAGTCTTTTACTTGTTTCAGTCATTTGACTGCGACCATGCTGGAGTACTGCCTTTAGTCGAGTAAATTGACCCAAGAGCTTATTCTTTGTAAGCCTAGTACTTATTCTATCAGTCTCTTTTGCTGAACTGCTAAGTTACAGGGACACAAACACACCAGCATTGGTTGTCAAGCAATGTTGGGGGGACAAACAGACACACAAACACATACACACACATACATATACACATATATACATATACGATGGGCTTCTTCCAGTTTTCATCTACCAAATCCACTCACAAGGCTTTGGTTGGCCCGAAGCTATAGTAGAAGACAGTTGGTCAAGGTGCTACACAGTGGGAGTGAACCTGGGACCATGTGGTTGGTGGGCAAGCTATTTACCACACAGCCACTCCTGTGCCTATATATAAATTATGAGTTAGAGGTTATGCAACCATCTAAGGGATAAATGTATCTGTAGGCACTACTGGTGCATTATCTAACTATGTATAGGCCTTGCTGTAGGGTTAACAGTAGTTGGTAATTTAAGGGTAAACCGTGGTTTAGTATATTCAGATATTTACAGTTGTTTCTGTTTGTTATTTTTGAGGTAAATTTGCGTTTATTTCATTCCATGTAACAAACATCACCAGAATGATTTGAACTTTACTAGAAACAGAAACAGCTGTAAATGTTATCTTAACCATAATTAAACTATGATCATTCAATACTAATGATGAACTTCTAATTGTTACATGTTGTTCCATTTCTTCTCTTTATCTATCTATCTATATATCTCTTTCTCTCTCTCTCTCTCTCTCTATATATATATATATATATATATATATATATTTAAATATATATATATATATGTATGTATATTTATATATATGTATAAAGAGAGAGAAAGAAAGAGAGAGAGAGAGAGACAGAGAGAGAGAGAGAGAGAGAGAGAGAGAGAAAGAGAGAGAGAGAGAGAGAGAGAGAGAGAGAGAGAGAGTGTGTGTTTTGCAACAAATGAAAAAAGTTGTTTATATTGAATGATGATCCTATAAGATTTGTCTGATACCAAGACATATAAATAATGCCTCACCTCAGAAAGGAAAAAAAAAAATTAAAGAAAATAACAATTTGATTTTTAAAGAATATCTGAATTTAACTTCAAATTCATCCATTCATAATTCATAGAATAAAATGTACATTGAAAGTTTCCGAAAGATGCTACTATTTGCTAGGAGATGGGTTGTGACAAGAAAAATGAAAATAAGCAATATGTTTTATCAAGAATTTTCTTATTTATATGTATATATACACACGTTATCCTGCTCCTGCTCCTCCTCCTCACCTTGGTGCTACAGAAGTAGTAGTGATGGTAGCAGCAGCAGCAGCAGTAGTAGTTGTAATAAAAATTGCTTATTTCATTCTTCAGTTTACTAAAAGTTGTAAGTCATAAGTGGCTTAAAGTTTCTTTTTTGGTTAAGTTTTCATCTTGGCTTCAAATATTTCAAATTTGAATTTTCATTGAAATTCTAAAGAAACCATGTGACTATGTCCATTTATATTCCTTGGTAAAAAAGATTTTTTTTTTGAAGAATGTAGTGGAGTTTTTCTGTTAAATCTGATAAGCTATTAAATTTAAATGATTTTTATGTCCCAAGTTATACGTTTTAATTCTATTTGGTTGGAATAGAAGTTATAATACAGAAACATTTAGTTTACTTAGGTTGTTTAAAAAAGAAATAAAATTTTTAGATATAGTTTGAGAGATCGTTAGTGTTGTTAGAAGCCAAATCTATGTCAACATGGAAAAGTAAACATTTCCAAATATGAGTGGAAGTGTGAATTGAAATATATTTACCTTCCTATAAAAGAACAGTATTATTTTAAATTGCTAACAAGATTTACCTAACATTTCCTCATAAAAATTTATACCTACATACATGCATGGTATATGTATGTATGTACACATATATTCATATATACGTGAGTGTGTATTTGTATATGTATATTTATAAATATGTATATATATATATATATATATATATATATATATATATATGCGAGTGCGTTTATGCAAGACAGTGTGTGAGAGAAAATTGTGATGTCACAGGCGAGATATGTGTCCATATGGATGATGGTGCACTTGATTTTAATATTTCGGAAAAGAAAGAGGCTTGGAGAAGCCATTATGAAAGACTACTGAACGTGGAGAATGAATGGGAGGAGGAGAGCCTGCCAAATATTGATCCAGTAGAGGGACCAGCTATCCAAAGCAATTAAGGGTATGGAGCCAGGAAAAGCCCCCGGCCCAGCAGGAATCATTGCTGAGATGCTTGAAACATCTGGTGGTGTGGGCTATGGCCTAGTCACCCATATTGTAAACCAGGTAGTTCATGATGGAGTCATACCCAATGACTGGCGTAGCAGCACCATTGTCAACTGCTACAAAGGTAAAGGTGATGCTTTAGATAGAAATAACTACAGGGGTATCAAACTGCTGGATCAGGTGATGAAGGTCACGGAAAGGGTCATAGCCCATTTAATTAGGGAGAGAGTCTGCTTAGATGAGATGCAGTTTGGTTTTGTGCTATGCAGAAGCACCACTGATGCTATATTCTTGGTACGGCAACTGCAGAAGAAATACCTAGACTAAGATAAGCCCCTATATTTGGCTTTTGTGGACTTGGAGAAAGCTTTTGACAGGGTGGTTCCCCGATCCTTTATCTGGTGTGCCATGCGGAAACTGGGGATTGACGAATGGTTAATAAAGGCTGTAAAGGCCCTATACAGAGATGCCATTAATAGGGTTAGGATTGTAAATGAGTATAGTGAAGAATTCTGGGTAGAAGTAGGGGCCCACCAAGGATCAGCCCTCAGCCCCCTCTTATTCATCATAGTCCTCCAGGCAATAACAGAGGAATTCAAGACAGGTTGCCCCTGGGAGCTCCTCTATGCTGATGACCTGGCCCTCATAGCAGAATCACTACCAGAATTAGAGAAGAAACTTCAAGTGTGGAAGCAAGGTTTAGAATCAAAGGGTCTTAGAATCAATGTTGCAAAGACCAAAGTTCTTGTAAGTAGGAAGGCGAATGCATCACACAACCCTTCAGGTAGGTGGCCCTGCTTGATCTGTAGAAAAGGTGTAGGTAGAAACTTCATAAGATGTGCCCTGTGTAAGCTATGGACACATAAGAGGTGCAGCAACATCAAAGGAAGATTAACCGGGAAGACAGCTTTCACGTGCAGCAGATGCATAGGGGCAATAAACATCACAGATGCTCAGAAAATAGGCTCCATCACATACGAGGGGGAAGTGTTGATAGCTTCCGCTACTTAGGTAACCAAGTCTGTAGTGGGGGTGGATGTTCAGAGAGTGTTACCACTAGAATAGGAATAGCCTGGGCAAAGTTCAGAAAGCTTCTACCCCTACCGGTAACAAAGGACCTCTCGCTGAGAGTAAAAGGTAGATTGTACGATGCATGTGTGCAAACTTCCATGCTTCATGACAGTGAAACATGGGCCATGACTGCTGAAGACATGTGTAGGCTTGAAAGAAATGAAGCTAGTATGATCCGCTGGATGTGTAATGTCAGTGTGCACACACGACAGAGTCTCAGTACCCTGAGAGAAATGTTGGACATAAGAAGCATCAGATGTGGCGTGCAAGAGAGTCATTTGTGTTGGTATGGTCATGTACTATGGATGGACAAGGAGAGCTGTGTGAAGAAGTGCCACTCCCAAACAGTGGAAGAAATCCGGGGTAGAGGGAGACCCAGGAAGACATAGCATGAGGTGGTGAAGCATGACCTTCAAATGTTGGGCCTCACCGAGGCAATGACTAGTGACCGAGACCTCTGGAGGTATGCTGTGACTGAGAAGACCCAGCAAATAAAGTGAGTACACATCTGTAACCTACACCAGTGTCACAAAATCAGCCCACTCAAAAGTACCTTGGATTGTAGGGCGACATGCCATGTTTGAGGAGACCTATTGAGTCAAGTACATCAACATCAACAGCAATATCAAAATCAAATCAAATGTAGTTGTGACCCCCGTGCTGGTAGCATGTAAAAAAGCACCATCCGAATGTGGCCAATGCCAGTGCCACTTTGACTGGCTTCCATGCCTGTGGCATGTAAAAAGCACCATCCGATCGTGGTTGATACCAGGTCCTCTGGCCCCTGTGCCGGTGGCACGTAAAAAACACCCACTACACTCTCAGAGTGGTTGGTGTTAGGAAGGGCATCCAGCTGTAGAAACACTGCCAGATCAGATTGGGGCCTGGTGCAGCCTCCTGGCTTGCCAGACCCCAGTCGAACTGTCCAACTCATGCTAGCATGGAAAACAGACGTCAAACGATGATGATGATGATGATGATGATGATATATATATATATATATATATATATATATATATATATATATATATATATATATATATAAATGTTCTATATTCTTTCCATCAACGGATTGATTTGGGTATGTATATTTCTGACATTACAATAATTGGCACCTTCTCTTTTGGGTCTACATAACTTCCTGTCTTGAAGAGATATAATTACCACCACTTTACAGAATCACTGGATCTTATCTTTTCATCTTCGATTGAGCTCCAAAATATTTTCAACAACTGCACACTAACAACCAGATCTATCATTATAATCAACAGATTCACTTCATTGTTTATCAAAGTATATTATTAAGTGACAACTCAATATCTCTGACTGTATTACTCTTTTTGATGATTCAATTCTTGCAAAATTTTAAGTTGACTTGTTCGACCTTGATAAACAAACTAAATGTTGCAACTTTATACAGCTCTATTAAATGTAGTTGATTAAGATTAGCTACGTCTCCTCCTCCACCAAAAAATATGGACCCCAAAATTTCAGCAAAGTTTAGTTTCCATGGTCAAAATACCTGTCATTTAGTAATATTCAGATTAATAACATTTAGGTTAAGGACATCTAGAAGAGTGATATTGCTTAAAGAAAATTCTAAAATGAAGTTAGCAAAGCTGAAAAAAAAGAGAAAAAAAACTGGAAGAAAGAGAAGAAAATGGTTGTTTGGAATGATTTACAGAAATGAAGAACCTGTTGTAATCTTTGAGAATTCTGAAAAATCCACAAATGCAATTAGTAAAATGGACTTTGGTAGGGGGTTAGAATAATAACAATGATAATAATAATAATAATAATAATAATAATAATAATAATAATAATAATAATAACAATAATAGTAATAAAAGTAACAACAATAATAACAACAACAACAACAACAATTATTGATCCATTGCTTGTCTTAACCTTTTATGGAAAGTATTAACAGGCACCCTTGCAGGGAAAATATATACGTTGCTTGTAGAAAATAATCTACTTCCAGTAGAACAAAAGGGATACTGAAAAAGATCCAAGGGTACCAAGGATCACCTTGTGATAGACAAAGTTGTAATGAAGAACTGCAAACGGTACCAAAAAAACTTGTGTATGGCCTGGAAAGACTTTAAAAAGGCTTATGACTTGTTGCCGCATTTGTGGATTTTGGAAACACTCGACATGTGTGGAGTAACTGAGAATGTGTGTGCACTGATTAAGAACAACATGCCTAGTTGAAAAACACGTCTTTTCTCTAACAACCAGCACTTAGCCGAGGTAACAATCAAAAGAGGTATCTTCCAGGGATACTCTTGTTCATCTTTATTATTTGTTATAGCCTTGATCCCACTTTCTATAGTCTTAAACAAAGTCAACTTGTTCTATGAGCTGAGGAAGAATGGACCTCATCTCAACCACCTTCTCGTCATGGATGATTTAAAACTGTTCGCAAAAACAGAGCCTGAAATGGAGAGGCTGGTTGAGACTGTACAGATGTGCAGTAAGGATACAAGGATGGAATTCGGTTTCTTGAAGTATGCGGTGCTCACTTTGAAATGGAGAAAAGAGCAAATTGTAAGGGCATAGTATTGCCAAATAGAGAGAGAATGGAAGACCCAGATGATGATGTGTACAAGTACCTTGGGATCCTGGAGCTGGACAATATCTTGCACAGAGAAATGAAAGATAAAGCCATCACTGCATTTTTGAAGTGCTTCAAACTTCCCTTGAAATCAAAACTCAATTCAAGGAACCTTGTGACTGCCATCAACATATGGGCTGTTGCTCTAGTCTGATATAGTGCACCCTTCCTGAAATGGATACGAGTGGAGATTGACCAACTCAATTGCACAGCCCGAAAGACAATGACATTGCATGGTACCTTACACCCTAAAGTAAATGTACTCAGGCTGTACATGAAGAGGTGTAAAGGTGGACATGGGCTGATTAGCGTATGGAAGGGAATCAACAGTGAAAGAAGAAACATGGCAGAGTATTTGGTAAATAGTAAATGACCTGCTACAGTATGCTGCTAATGCAGAAGGATTTACCAAAAATGGACTTGAGAGTACTAATCCATTCCAATTATGAATAACCAAGAAGAGAGAAGAAACTCGACTTTGCATGGAATTACATGGTCAGTTCCATTGTGAAACTAACAACTTAAAAGATCAGAATGCATCATGGAGGTGGGTCAGCAAGGGTGACCTAAAAAAGAAGACTTGAAAGCCTAATCACCATTGCCCAGGATCAAGCATTGAATGCCAACTCAGTGAAAAGTGATATATACCACACAAGTGCAACGAATCTCTGCAGAATGTGTGGGAAGAGGGTTAAAAGCATGACTCACATTGTTAGTGCTTGTGAAAGTCTTGTGCAGAAAGAGTACAAGCATAGACATGACAAGGTAGTGCAGAACCATCACTGGCTACTATGCCAGAAGTATGGAAACAAGGTAACAGGTGCTTGGTACCAACGTACACCAGAAAAGGTAATGGACAGAGAGGGGAAGGCAAAAATCCTCTGGGACTTTGACTTCCAAACAGACAAGGTGCTAGAGCACCAAAGGCCAGACATAGTAACCTCTAGAAGGAACAAACAATAATCAACATGGCAGTGCCAGGAGATTAACATATTTTAATGACAGAAAGAGAAAAGATTGATAAATATGGAGACCTGAGAATTGAGATCGCCAAGATGTGACAGCAATGAGAGTCAAATATAAAGGTTGTCCCTATTGTCAAGAGAGTATTGGGTTCAATACAGCCCAACTTGAAAAAACATCTGGGAACTTTAGAAATGCCCTACAATTTAGGTGTATTGCAAAAATTAGCATTACTTGGAACAGCATGCATATTGTGTAAAGTACCGTCTGTCCGAGGTCCTTGTTGTGACTTGATAGACAATATAAACCCCCAGTAGACACAATATCTTCAATCAACAACATTACGATATTGGATACTGTGCAACATCTTAAATAATAATAATAATAATAATAATAATAATAATACTTTGTAATTGATGTATCAATACCAACAGATGACAATGTTTCTCTAAAAGAAATGAGGAAACTTTCAAAGACCTGGAAATAGAGGTAACCCGAATGTGGAATCTAAAAACAGAAACAATTCCTATCATAGTAGGCACATTAGGTATGATAAAAAATATTCAGACAAATACATAACAAAAATACCAGTTCTAACAAGTATATATAATATACAGAAAATAGCACTATTAGGCACTGCACACATTGTACATAAAACATTTTCAATACAGTAAAAATAAGAGCATCACAACAAACCACAGCACATACCCAAGGCACACAGAGCTGCACTTGGTAGTGCAGTGAAAGCACTTGATAAAAATAAGACTACTGAATAATAATAATAATAATAATAATAATAATGATTAGCTATCTGAAACTGATTATTATTATTTTTAATATCAATGTTGTTCTGATTTTTCTCTTAGTTGAATTAAGTGATGACCTTGAAGTGAATGCCTGTCATAAGATATTCTCTCATGTACACCAAATGTTAAATGGAGCTTAGAATCAGGAATCAGGTCTAAATTCAATGACAGGATGATTAGGTATGATAAAAAAATATTCAGACAAATACATAACAAAAATACCAGTTCTAACAAGTATATATAATATACAGAAAATAGCACTATTAGGCACTGCACACATTGTACGTGAGCTTGTTTGATATTGGAACCTTAAATTAACAAAGCTGACTGGACATCTTAATTTAGCCAGGTTGATAGGGGCCTTTAGTTTAATCAAAATGATTCACTGGCGAACGAGTACTTGAGTGACTGCTTGTTACCTTCTCTAAATCTACAGTAAGACCTCATTTCAGAATTACAGATACTTATTACATATGGAAACTAACTGTACTTAAACATATGCCTTTGTATGTGGACTGAGTCAGTGAAAATTAAATGCATTGGCCATAATGCAGTGATTCGATACAAGATGTTAACACTTGAGCTGTCCCAACACTCTTGTTTTGTAATTATTACTGACGTTTCAAGAAAAGAGGACTGAAATATAAATATTGAAGTTCAAGAAGATTAGTGGTGCTAGAGTTTCCATATTAGTAAGTATCTTTAGTAAAAGCAATAGGCATCTATGTATGATGGCCTGGCTTGCAAGAAGTAACAGCCTAATCTCTTTTGAATAACGCCCTATAATTTTAAATGAAGAATGCAATTATTCAATACATTGGATAATGTAGTCCCTAATATACAAAAAGACAAACTCGTCATATTTGGAATTCTTTTGATTATAGATCAGAGCAAGATTGTGAGCTTAATAGAAACAACACTAAAAGCCAATGAGGTAGTTTCCATACAGATGCGTGACCTTATTGAAATAGTAGCTAAATCATACCAACTATCTTAAAGGAAAGAAAGATTCATTCAATTATGTGGTTATAGACACTCTATTTTTGAATAACATAGCTGGAATACTTTTTATGATAGGCCTAATTGATTATAAGTTCAACAACAACAACAACAACAACAACAACAACAGCAACAACTACTAATACTACCACCACCACTACTACTACCACTACAACATGAGCAAATGTCTCTTCCATAAAGGGCCTCTGCTAAATAATGTTAGATATATCTCTGCTTCATGGCAAACTAACAAATGTAATTATATAGTATTTATTGAAGATCCATTCAAATATATTTCTCAAAGCAGAACTAATTAGAGAAAAAATATAGATGGAAACAACAAAATCTGAAGTTAATAATGGGGAAAATCTAATTTTCGTTCAGCTTTAACATCTAAATAAATGTATATTCTCAGATATTTTCTTTTTTTAAAAATTCCTTTTAGTAGTTTCAGTCATTAAACTGCAGCCATAATGTGGCAACAATTTTAAGGGTCTTTGTTGATTACATTGATCCTAGGATTTCAGTTTGGGATAAAGAATAATTGATTAGACTCACCTCTGTTCTTTACTGGTTCTTATTGTACCAATCACAGAAAGACGAGGGGCAAATTCTGACTTAGCAGGATTTGAAGTTCAAACATAGAGAAACGTAATTAAATATTGATTTCTAATAAAGGTACAGGGCCACAAATATTTATCTAAAATTATGCATTGCATGTTTAGAGTACAATTTTTAAGTACAAATTCTTAGACTTGCTAGCTTGCTCTCTAACTTCTCTTGTTAATATAAATCCTTATTGCAAGGTTAAAGGAGTGGTAGAGCTTTGAACTTTTGGTATTCAATATATCTCTTTAAGTTCTATGTTCAATTATAATTCTAGTTGCCTTTGACTTCCATGGTCATGTGGATAATGATTGGGTCCAAGTCTTCATGTGTTGAAGATAGAAACAGACAGACAGACTCAGAGACACAGACAGACAGACACACACACACACACACAAACTACCCTCCCTTGTAACTTTGTGCTGATGTCCCTCTTATATATGCCAACTGTGTGTTTCTTTCATTGTAAGCAGACAGCGAATCGCTGTTTTTGTAAAGAAAAACACCCATATAACATGCTCTCATGATTATATTAAACATTTATTAATCGACAAGGTGCTTTCCAGAAGTTTTGAGACTTTTTCAGAAGAGACATTTATTAATTTCAAAGAAGTACAAAACTCTAATCTCCTTCAAAGTAGAATTCTCTGACTTTAATGCTCTTCAGCTTGTAGCTCTTCAGCTTGTAGCTCTTCAGCTTGTAGGTCTTCAGCTTGTAGCTCTTCAGCTATTTCATGAAGGCCCCATGAAAGCCCTCCAAAGTGGAAGTGTCCAGGACCCTTGTCACAGCTTCCTTCATCTACTTCAGCTTTGGGAATAACCAAAAGTAATAGGGAGCAAGGTCTGAACTGTAGGGAGGGCGAGGGACAGTTTTGATACCCATCTCTGTCTAGTAGTTGGTTACAAGGGTGGAATTGTGGACTGGTGCACTGTCCTGGTGCAGATGCTTTGGTCCTTTGCAATGAAACCTTTTCAAGAACCTCCTCAAAACCTCCATAAAGTATTCTTTGTTGACCATCTGATCAGAAAAGAACTCAGTGGATGTAGATGATGACATTGCTGTTGAAAAAGGAGATGATCATGAGGCTCACAGTGGACATGCTTTCACCAATCTCTTGTGCCAGCAAAAAACAGATGCTTGACTCAATGAAATAAGAATCAGTTGATCACTGGCATTGATGTAATTGACTTACTCTCTCCCCTGAAATTGCTGGCCTTGTGCCAAAATTTGAAACCAATTTTCTAGCTCTGGCCAACTTTGTCTTTCAACCCTCAAGATATAGGGGCTGATGGTATTGATGAATTCCCTTAAAACTGCTATGCTTATGCCTAAAATTAAAAAAAATTATTAAGTAGGTCTCTGATGAAAGATATTTCTGCTTCAACTCACTTATCTTTTGTTTTCAGACACTTTGCACCTAAGACTGCATTATCTTATGCATCTTTCCTTTTTAAAGATAGTTGGATGTGATTCTAGGATGATTAGGTTGCTATATCTAACAGATGGTCAAGCAACTGCATAGAGGTACCCTTGTTCAATCACGAGGAAAAAGTTTAAGCAATAGCTACACTTGAAAAGCATGTTGTGTTGTCCAAAATATACAATAAAATCTTCAAGGTTATTTAGTTCATTTATCTATTTCAGAGTAAATGCAACAGAAGTTATTGAAATGTTTAAAATTAGTCTTTACTTATTGAACCTGATCTCTCCCCCCCCGCCCCTTTATTTTCCATCAAAAGAGAAAAATCAATTTCTGTCAAAAGAATAAGACATTTTCTTCAAATTTGTCACCTAACAATGCTTTAATGATTGATTTCAAAACAGTTAGTCATAGAATTTTTGATCTTTATAAGTAGGAGTGTCCTACTTGTGTAGTTAATCTTATATACAGTAATGACACAAATCCATATTTATATACCTGTGTGTGTGTGTGTGTGTGTGTGTGTGTGCGTGCGTGGTTCATTGAATACATGATTATGTTTAAGTTTTATCATTTATATTTTTATTTTAGATTTTCCATATTATTAGTATTTTATAGTTAGTTTGGAACAACAGAGTCCCTAAATTCATATTTGACATTTCTAAACCTCCATATTCTCATTTTCAAGAACTGAATATTTTGTTTTCTGTGTTGGCTGAATTCACCAAAGGTGTTTTATCTCTAGCTCCCTACATCAGTAGTCATGTGGTGATTTGTTTGCCATTGTCAAAATTTTGACCATCAGGGCTTTTTTATGTCATTAGCCACATGTTAATTTTTATGACATTGATTTTGACATTGCTTTTGTGATATTAATATGATTTCCATAATGAATCTTCTATTTGGGGAGGATTTATGTAGAGTAAGTATTCTTCTTTAGTATTGTCTTATCTAATTTTATTTTGTGGTGTGTGGTATAATGTTTTGCAATATCTCCATGTTGTAAATGCGTGTGAAAGGGTTGTACTGGTGTGTCCAATGTAACAGCTAGATTCTGTAGTTTGCGACTTTCAGTTTTGCTGTCAAATTTACAAATTACATTGGGCATGTGTATTTTGTTCTTGGATCTACATGCTTGTGTTATGTTACTGATAATGAAGTTTTTGCTTTTGGTATTTTTATAATATACTAGCAGAAATACCCGGCGTTGCCCGGGTTAAAGAGAATAATGAAATCTAAAAACACCATTTAGACTACGCATCATCTTTATATATAGAGATGTATATACACACACGCACCCAAACACACGTATATATATGTATATCAATATAAATATATGAAAGTCAATGAAGTTTCGTAAAAGGTGATCATGTACATACTTTCTTGCTGTTGTGATTATAACACCTCGTTGTAAACAATGTTCCTTGTTTTCCCTTGTGGAGCATATACAAATAGGTTTTTTTGTTGCCCACTCTTGAGCAGCCAACATACAGTTGTCCATGTGAGAAGCAGGGCTCTTCCAAGAGAAGACCAGCTACAGACAGTGTTTGACCCTGAGATTTGTTTATGGACATGGCAAAAGTCACACGAAGGGGGAATTGTAGTCTTCTGAATGTAAAAGGAATGTCTGCTCCTGATGGAGTAAGAGGAATTCTTGGAATAAAGACGTCATCCCCTTTTGCACACCCAGAAAGAATGGTAGCCTCGATAACATGTGACATCATTTTCTTTATCACGAGTCGTGTTCCATTGCAAAGTCTTGGTGGTTCCAGATTGCGGAGCAGCATAACAGGCGTTCCAACTTTAAGTGATAATATGTGGGGAGGTAGTCCTGGAGGCTCCAACGAATTGAGAAATTCAGGAGGATAGTTCACCACTTCATTTGTATCTGGAACTGTATCAACAGACTTGTAAGTTTGAAGATTGCCGGGAAGAGAATGCATCAGGTGTTGATTAATTTTTGTAACAGCTACGTTTTTTGGAGCTAATATTGCTCTTTCACATAGCCAATTGTGATTTTGGTAGTTTTGTTTAAAGTTGGGAAAGACTTTGTGTTTGAGGTCATCTACAGAATTAAAAACAAAACAAAATGGCCGGAGGTCTGCAACGAAATAATTTTACTCAACACTTTGCAAGTGAATCAGTGGAGGCAAAGATGTGTCTCATTTACTTGACAATTTATGCACCACATTGCAGAAATCACAATGTAAGTATATCTGAAAGGGTAGTCTTACACTGTTGTACCGTTGAATTACAAATAATGCTCATCTGTTATGTTGGGGTTAAAATTTCATCAACATCAAAAATATATGAATTTTCATGGGAGTTATGGCCGTTATGCAAAGAATATAATTTCCAAATTATCCATTCAGTACTTTTGACGTAGTTTTGGATAAGAAAACAAATGACTAATGTGTGTGTTTGTGTGCATGTGTATGTGTGTGTGATGGGTGTATATATGTATAGATATCTGTATGCATGTATATATGTATATATGTACATATTACATGTACATATATATATATATATATGTACATGTAATATGTATATATATACATCTATATATATACATCTACACATATGTATACATATACATGTATGCATATAGATCTATATATATATATCTATACATATACGTGTACATATACATCTATATGTATACATATACATCTCTCTCTCTCTTTCTCTCTCTCTATATCTATACATATACGTGTACATATACATCTATATGTATACATATACATCTCTCTCTCTCTCTTTCTCTCTCTCTATATCTATACATATACGTGTACATATACATCTATATGTATACATATACATCTCTCTCTCTCTCTCTTTCTCTCTCTCTCTCTTTCTCTCTCTCTCTCTCTCTCTTTCTCACTCTCTCTCTCTCTCTTTCTCTCTCTCTCTGAAAGTATCTGTCATTACAGTATCGAAATGTGATTGTTTCAGTTAGTGGAATAGTTTCATTTTTAAAGTGAAAGTATTTGACTTCAGTGTTTTTGTTTCACTTTTGACACGTAATACTTAAATAGTGGAAGAGATATTATGTTGCGGTGGGCTCGAACTCTGCAAGAAGTAAAAAATTTTTTTGACTAAAACACAACTGGAACCCTAAGTAAGGCATGTGTAAAATTTGAATGAAATTGGTTGCGTAGTTCTCGAGTTTTAGGGATTCACACAGACAGACAGACACACATTCTCATTTTTATATATATAGAAGATTAAGTTTATGGTTGGGTGTGATGTATTTTGTAGTCCATTTAATTAGTGTTTCAATTTTACATTTGTCTGTTCATTAATTTTCATGTATTTGATTCAGGTAATAGATTTTATGTGCGATTTGTGTTGAAGAAACAAATACGATAGGTACCATCTCCATATTAGATGTAGAAAATTCGTTTCCTAATGTCCTGGTGGCAGAACAAGTAGAAATCATAAACAGAGAATGTATACAAATGTTTTGTGATCTTTGTAATGGTGCAGGCATGACTGTGTGGAAAGAAGTTTGCTTCCCAGTCAGATGGTTCTGGGTTCAGTCCCATTGTGTGGCACCTTGAATAAGTGTCTTCTACTATAGCCACTGACTGACCAAAGCTTTGTGAGTGAATTTGGTAAACAGAAACTGAAAGAAGCCTGATGTATATGTGTGTGTGTGTGTGTGTGTGTGTGTGTGTGTGTTTGTGCTTGTTCCTCACCACTGCTTGACAACTGGTGTTGGTGCTTTTACTTCCCCATGACTTAGCAGTTTGGTAAAAGAGACCGATAGAATATGTACCTGGCTTCAAAAGAAAATAAGTACTGGGGTAGATAAGTTTGATTAAAAAGTTTTGAAGGCAGTGCTCCAGCATGGCAGCAGTTTAATGACTGGAACAAGAAAAAAAAAAAAGGCTTGTTTCAATGTTACTTGTTCCCAGTTTTCCATGTAAGCATGTCCAAGCTGTTTCTTGTTTGATGAAGTGTGAAATTATTATCTTAATTGTAAACAAAGGGACATCTGCATCAGGAAGGGCTTTCAATTGTAGAAAACTCTTCCCCAATATACTCTCAGATAACCCACGCAAGCATGGAAAAGTAGAGATTAAAACAATAATAATGATGATGATGAATATACAGATGTACTTTGGGAGTGTCTTACTGTCAATAAAACACAGGCATTCATTGTATTTGACTTCTGTTTCATTATGAATTAATCAAGTGATTAGTTAATTAATTACTCCATTAATCAATTAACTGATTAGTTGGCTTGTCAAAGTCCTTTCATTACATTTAGTGATCTTATTAATGATGATGTTTCATATATGCACTACCCTTATCCTTGTAGTCACTCTATGCTGTGCAGTAGTTTTTTTTGAAGTCTAATGATAAATATATTTGAAATAATCTTGCTTTATATATGTAATAATAAACTCTGCGTGTGTGTGTGTGTGTGTGCGCGCGCGTGTATGCATGTATGTGTGTGTGTGTGTGTGTGTGTGTGTGTGTATGTGTATGTGTGTGTGTAAGATAGGTGCAGGCATGGCTATGTGATATGAAATTTGCTTCTTAACTGCATGGTTGCATGTTCAATTGCCCTGAGTGGCACCTTCAGCACGTGTCTTCTGCTATAGCTGCAGGCTGGCAAAAGCTTTGTGAGTGGATTTGTTAGATTTTAGGAGACTGAAAGAAGACCATTGTGTGTGTATATATATATATATATATATATATATATATATATATATATATATACCTGCGTGCATGCATAGTTGTGTACGTGTGTGTGTGTGTATGCGTTTGTATTTGGCTTCTAAACTAGTGCTAACATTATGCAGGCAGTGTCCTACATTTTCAATATTCCATGGAAACATGTCTGGTCATGGGAAAATATTATCTTACTCGAAAATAGGTGAGGGTTGGCAATCAAAAAAGCATGTGGTTGTAGAAAATCTGCCTTGACAAATTCTGTCTGCTCCATGTGACCATGGAAAAGTGGACATTAAAATGATAATGATGGTGATGATAATATATGTATGTATAAACAATAGACTTCCATACAATTGCTATATGCTGATTTCATTCACAGGAAATTGGTCAGCTTAAGGCTACATTAGATGGCATTTGCCTAAGATACCATGCAGTGAAATAGAATGCAAGACCATGTGGAAAGAAGGCAAACTCTGTATCCACACAACCATGTCTGGTGGTGATGGTGGTATGTGTGTATAAAGATGTTAAAACCCAATGAAGAACCACAAAACACTTGAAAGAATAGAAATACAACAAAAACAGCAACACTGGCAACAGCAGTAACAACTATGATATCAACAAATATATATCGTCATTGTTGTCGTCCTCCTCATCATCATTTAATGTCCATCTTCCAGGCTGGCATGGATTGGATGGTTTGACAGGAGTTGGCAAGCCAGAGAACTGAATCAAGATCTATTGTTTGCTTTGGCATAGTTTCAATGGCTGGATGCTCTTCCTAATATGCCAACCTCTTCACAGACTGAGTGCTTTTTACTTGGTACCAGCACCAGTGGAGTCACCATGTAACTTGCAAGACAAAACCCCTTGGCTGGGAGAGGGAGTGATACTGAGGGAGGTGGCTTTGTGCTGGTTGAGAGGTTTAAGTACAATAGAAGGATAGAGATAGGTGTCTTACTATACAGGACATACTTGGCTACCTGTGTAGGAAAAAAAAGGAGAGGAAGGAGTGAGAGAGTTAGAGATAGATAGATAGATAGATAGATAGGTAAATAGACAGATGGGTAGCTAGCTAGATAGATAGATAGAGAGACAGACAGAGAGAGATGGAGAGAGAGAGAAGGAGCGAAAGAGACAGAGAGATAAATAGATGGTGTTGTAGATGCATTGGGACAATATAGAGGGGATTGGAGTACTCTGTCAGTTACGACAATGAGGGTCCCAGCTGATACGATCATTGGAATAGCTTGCTTGTGAAATTAACATCCAAGTGGCTGAGCACTCCACAGACATGTGTACCCTTAACATAGTTCTCAGGGAGATTCAGCTTGACACAGAGTGTGACTGCTGGCCCTTTGAAATACAGGTACTACTCATTCTTGCCAGCTGAGTGGACTGGAGCAACATGAAATAAAGTGTCTTGCTCAAGGACACAACACGTCGCTGGGAATTGAACTCATGACCTTACGATCGTGAGCAGAATTCCCTAACTACTAAGCCATGCGCCTTCATACAGAGGAGATATGGAGGATTTCCTCAGCACCTTCAAAGAGCTTTTAGCTGAAATAGTCATACAGTTAGTGGAGGTTGGTTTGATAGATTCAAATGAAACATTACCTCTACAGTATTGGTATGTCTGGTGGTCAATGAATTTCTCTAATCTGTTAATGGTATCACTGAGATTAGCAGTTACCCTTTCCAACATGTTTTCAATGGAGACAACACACGCCTTTTCTTGAAGAGAATGACAACCTTCACGTTTGTCTCTTAGGAAGAAAGAAAATGTGCTTGGGTTCAAGGCTAGAAAAAGTTGTTTAACTCTACTATGCAGTGGTAGCACTTAAGATGACTTAAAATTAAAGCCATTATTTACTTTATATTGAGAAATAGTGACTAGCGAGGGGAATATTAAAAATGCATCAGTTTGGTATTTGGAAGGCTTGGGTGACAATAGAGATTTTCATGCAGTGGTTTGTGTTATACTTTTGTCTAACAGTGAAAAGATACCGAGAAGAACATAACCTTGAACATAAGGCATTGTTGATGATTGATTATCTCCAGGCTAACCACTAAATCTCAACAGCCTTCAGGCCTACTTTCCTTTGAAGTAGTTTATCTTAACCATGGGTCAGGAGGTAATTTCTAATATCAAAGCCTACAACTTTCATTGCATTTTCAAACAAAATATCAAAGAAACAAATAGCCAGGACAAACAATCTCTCAGGGACTACTATATCAAGAAGGCCATAGATTATATCAAAGCATGGTTGGATGAAATAAGCAAGATCTGCGTCAGCAGTTTGGCATGCAATGATTTCTAGGAATTTTATGAAGAAATCATATCAGTAGTAATCAATGACATCTTTAAACATGCTGATGAAGGTAGAATGCAAAATGTCAATGCAGAAAATTTGGAGAAGTTAACAGAATCATGGTGAAAATTTATCTGGTGAAGGGCTGCAAAAGCTAGAACAGCAATGCACCCAGAATGAAATGGAAGACTCTACAATAAAGCCATTGACACCAGAAAAAATTCTTTTTACTAAATTCCTCAATGACATCTTCACAAAATCACAGAAGTCATGAATCAGTTTAGAGTGAATGACCTTAAATGGAAGAACAGAAGAAAATCAGAAAGAAGTATTCTGGACATGATGTCTTGCTGGCAGGAAGTGCTTTGTGAAAGAAAGGTCAAGAAAATACAGATGGTGTCAGAGATATTCTTGGAAAAGCAACCAATATATAAGGAAGAACCACAACTTAAACCTTCATCCCAGATGTAGCATCTTCTGTTCTATTTCAACTGTTGCTTTTCAACTGAATTAATGATGAGTAGGTTTGTGTACTCGTGAGAAAAGGTGATTAATTTAACCTGTGACATTAGATCTTAATTAAACTTGATTTCTAATTTTATCTTTATTTTTAGATCACAATGTGTAATATCATACTGTGTGAAGGTATCTAAAATTGTTAAATGCTTTGGAAAGTGTGATAATGAGTTTCTGGATTCTTCAGTTATTTGGTGATGTCTATTACAATCATTTGTGTTCATATTACTGTTAAAAATAGCTTGTGCTTCAATTTATGCTATGTTATAATGACCCCATATAGCGATGTTTGTTTAACATTACATTTTTTAGAACACTAATCAAAATATTACTCCAAATGTATAACTAGAACATGAAAACATTCACCATTAGATTTTGAGAAACATATATACAGCTCAGAGTGCGTGACTGCATGGAGGAAGTGCATGTAGAGTGCATCAATAAAGTCACCAAGATGTGATGAAAGAAATCTGATAAACCAAATAATCAATTAGTTTTTTAATTGAATAATTAATTAAATTAATTAATTATCATCTAATTAACTCATAAGAAACTGAAGTGAAATACAGCCAATGCATGTATCTTATTGGCAGTTTGACCACCCCCACCAAAGTACAACAGTATCCGTTTCAAAACACAATTTCATATTAAGAATTTTACAAAACAAATAAAAAATGAAATGTGTGTCCATGCATGCACATGCATGCGTGTGTGTGTGTGTGTGTGTAGCTTAGTGTTTAAGATGTTGGACTCACAATCATAAATTTATTGTTTTGATTCCCAAATTGGGCAATACATTGTGCTTTTGAGCAAAACACTTAATTTCTTGTTACTCCAGTCTAGTAACCTGAAAACAAGCATCAGCAATTGTTGGGGGGAGTTAACTCTGAGATGAATGGCAGCCCGTCCGGTGGGGAAGTACTATACTCTCTTGGTCACTTGTATGCTATATGAACCAGATTAAGCTCTGGCCTTAGGAATCAATAGGGTCATGGTAGACTTATTTGCCTTATATATATGTGTGTGTGTGTGTAATATGTATGCATGTATCTGTAAATATGTGAGTCTCCATGTGTACGTATACACATATACATGTATATATGTGAGTGTGTAACTGTAGAGTGTGTCTATGTGTGTGCATGCATTCATAAAAGTATATGCTCTCCAGTATCTGTAACATAACACAACACACCCTCCTACTATGTAAAGTGCTTGATGATAGTGTTCCTATCAATATAGACATTTCAAAAATATGAAACACACAACAAAGATGGTTGATTTTTCTCTATTACAATGTTTGCTGGGTAACAAAGGACCTTGATAAGGAGCTAGACACTGTGACACTTGTTGAACTTAAGACATCTCGGAAAAGAGACTTTAAAATAATGATACCACAACCACCACTATCTCTCCGCCTCTAACCACAGTTGACTCTGCTTTTGCCATTACTGTCATCATGGTTTTTATATCCACTTTTCTCATTCTGGTATGGTTAGATAATACATCATGAGAAAGTGAGAGTATTATATGGCCATCATTACTAGTTTTCAGGTAAGGTACTTTATTTCACATGCCTTCACATATTGAACTCCGGGATATATTATTTATGCAAGACATAAACAATGTCATCAATGCCCAAGTGATGTTAATACAAAGTCATATGGAGACATGTATACACACACATGTACACATACACCCACAGTTATCTGACAAGCTTCAATTCAGTTTCTCTTTACCTGTTTCATTCACAAAGCATTGGTTAATTTAAGACTATAACAGAAGGTACTTGCTGAAGGTACTCACAACAGAATTGAACCTGAAGTAGCATGGCTGTGAAGCAAACTTGTCAATCACCTATTAGTCTTCACTGCATAGTATATGTATAAATTTTAGCCAATAGTGTATGTAACAGACAGTTATAAACATCTAATCTCTATATTCAACATTTTCATGGGAACAAAAAGAAATATCCACCTAAATTAGTTTCAGTCCTGCATTGGGATTTTACTAGGACTGAATACCCTCTTTAATAGTCAACAGAGATGCTGCTAATAACCCTCTATTATAAATGGATTATGTGAATTTGAAGATCAGTTAGAATTGTTGTGTATTACAGTATACATCTGGATTCAACTGTGTGCTGAAACTTCATTAGTGACTGAATATCTTCTTTAACCATCCACAGAGACACTATTTAGATTTGTAATATTTACATTTTGGTTTTCTCCAACCATTATTAAAATTCTATAAAATGTCCTCCCCTTCTCTTTGTTTCTCTCTTATCCATTACCCACTCTTATCTTATTAATGTACCTTCCCACTCTCACTGTCTCTCTTCTATCATGCTGCCTGTCTAATGAGGAATGCCTTTGCATTCAAAATGCCTGTATTCAAATCCTCTCTGCACTATCACTGCTTTTTTTGCTTTTTAACCATCCCTTTTTATCTCATTACTACCTCTCCTATAACTCATAACTGACACCAGCACTCACACTCTCATATCGTGACCCATCTTAATTGTCATCCTTCACTCTTTCACAATTACTTCTCTCTATTACTTATTGTTGATATCTGTCCCTCTGTCTCCCATTATTCTCACATTACTTTCTCTTCTATTACCTTGTCTCCTTTCTATAACTCTCTGTTTCCCCATGTTGCCACTCATATTGTTTCTACTGAATCTCCTTGCCAGTAATCACCATATAGCTGCCTGTCACACACACACACACACACACACACACACACACTCTCTCTCTCTCTCTTCTATTAACCTCTTGTTCTGATACTCTCTCTGTTCAGATGAGAAGACCCACTGATTCTGGTAAGCAAATGAACTGGAATTATGTAGGGTAGAAGGGACAATTTTTATCTTAATAGTGAGAAGACAATAGTTCTGGTGCTGGTGCCATAATAAAATATATCTAGTACACTCTGTAAAATGGTTTATGAATGAATAGATATTTTGTAGGATAGAGAGGAATCTTTAGTCTTGCCAGAAGAATCTTTAGTCTCTTTGGCACTGGTGCACTCTATGAAGGCAGCGGTCATAGCATTCTAAAAATGCAACATGAATAACTTATGGCTTTTGGCCCATTTGGAAGGGCAGTAACTCTGAATGACGACCAGCTCAGTCTGAGCAATATTTTCAGCCATTGCAAGCCTGGAAAAGTGAATGGAAAATGATGATTGTGTTGCTCATAGTGATACTCATGCATCCTCTTCCCCTCAACTCTTCCCCTCCACTCTTCCCCAATCTTTACAGATGTTGCCTACTGCCATCTCCCACTTCTCTTATCTCTTTCTCCCTGTGCTCATGCAAACCCCCACTACTCCACTCACTATTGCTCTTCCAACCTGAGGTGCCACTTGGATACTTCCCCACTGTCTATCTCCTTGGTGATACCTCTAATTCATTCTCTCTCTCTCTTTCTCTTGAATGTGAGTAGTCATGTAGCAGCTCTGCAACAAGAACCTGCTCTACCCCAACTTCTTCCCTCATATGTTAATCCCCATCTAACTTATGGGTGCAACATCCTCCCGCCTGGTGTTTGTTACTTGTGAGCTACATGGTAACCTTAATAGTGCTGTTGGTATAAAAAAAGCACTCAGTACACGTTGTACAGTGGTTGGCATTAGGAAAGGCATACAACCATAGAAACCATACCAAAGCAGATACTGGAGCATCCAATCCATTCTAGCATGGAACATGGATGTTAAGTGAGGACAATGATGATGTTATATATATATATATATATATATATATATATATATATATATATATATATATATATATATATGTATATATTTACACAAATGAAACAAGGGCACTCAACACATTTACTAGGGGTTACATATATGGATCAGTTTGATTCAAACTCCTCTGAGTTTCAAGCGTGTCACTAGTCTTCGACCATTGAAGTCTCCAATGACCGAAGACTAGCGACATGCTTGAAATTCAGTGTACCAAGGAGTTTGAATCAAACTGTTTTGATCCATATCTATCTTATTTCTTTATTGCCCACAGGGGGCTAAACATAGAGGGGGCAAACAAGGACAGACAAAGGGATTAAGTCGATTACATTGACCCAGTGCATAACTGGTACTTAATTTATCAACTCCGAAAGGATGAAAGGCAAAGTTGACCTCCGCAGAATTTGAACTCAGAATGTAAAGACAGACAAAAAACTGCTAAGCATTTTGCCCAGCGTGCTAACATTTCTGCCAGCTCCATATCTATTTATCTATCTATCCCTCTCTCTCTCTCTCTATCTATCTATACATACATACATGGGTAAGTAGACAAACAAGAGAAAAAAGCATTCAACACATTTAGTAGGAGTTACATGTATTGTTATTTAAAACAGTTTGATTCAGCTCCATGTGACTTAAAGTTTCTTAGGCTTCAAACAGAAACCTATTTTATTCAGGCTCAGATTACCGAATGAAGGAACATAGGAAGTCCAAGGTGGCTATTTTCCTGCAGCCATTGTGGACTTCATGTGTCCCTCCATTCAGTAATCTAAGCCTGAAGGAGACAGGCTTCAGTTAGAAGCCTGTGAAACTTTGCATGGAGCGAAATCAAAATGTCTTAAATGATAACACACACACATGCACGCACGCACACACGCACACGCACACACACACACACACACACACACACACACACACCGACACACAGACAGAGTCACATAATATGAGCTGAAGAAGTCACATTTAAATAATATGCACAAGAAAAAAATGGCAAAATCTAAAGAACCAGTATTTTCCATGTTTCCACAATAGTTTCCTTGCAAGGCAAGTAAGTATAGCATAAAGTTACTAAGCCATATAAATATCTGTACTTACCGAACTTTACTCTAAAACTACTCACCTCTACTTCATTACACTATAGCATTTTCATAATTAATTTAGAATTTACTTTTTACTTGTATTCTGAAGAGCTATTTAATTTAATCTTGGATCACAATGCCCAAGATATAATGAATGGTAATAACATATATCCAGATTAAATGGATTTGTTCTCTTATGAGAAGTTTCAATACTTTTGCATACGTTTTTTTTCTTTACCTTTTTATCTCAAAGCGACATGATATCTTTGCTGACTACATTCAGTAATATCTGAAATGAAGTTATGCAGAACAGCAGGAATATCTCGTAGAACTAGTATAAACCATTAATGGAAGAATCTGCATTTCTTAGTAGCTTCTTATATCCCATGACATTGGGGTGAAATAAGTAAGTAGAATTTGGATGTCTGAGTGTGTGTGTGTGTGTGTGTGTGTGTCCATGTGCATGTGTGGAGTGTCTGTGTGTATGTATGTATATATAAGTGTATATATGCATGTACAAATATATGTATATATACATATATGATATGTCTTATATATTTGCATGTATGTATGTATGTGTGTGTGTGTGTGTATGTGTATATATATATATATATATATATATATATACATGTGTGTGTATGTATATATGTGTGTGTGTGTATATATATATATATATATGCATGTGTGAGTATGTGCATGTACATTACACATATTCAAAACACAAAGTTTATTTAGGTACACAAATGAAAGAGAGAGAGAGAGAGTATTCAATATACAAAGTAGTTATTGGTAACTAGAAAACTTTATCATAACACTGATCTCTCCCACTTTTAATTCCATCACATACATACACACAAATGCACATACACACACACATACATATACATATATATATATATATATATATATATATATATAGTGAGAATTTACAAAGAAACAAAAGACAAAGACAGGTGTGTAAACAACAAACAGATGTATTAGTTTAACGCTTGGGAAGTGAGAAAGCCTTTTACATTTCGAGCCTACGCTCTTTGACAGAAAGGAACACAGAAATAAACAGGGAGAGAAAATAGAAAAAGATTTAGTGGCTAGCAATCTATCATGGCAAATGCCGGACAGAGAGGTTACACAGGAGAGCTAGGAAGAAGGGGAGATAATAAAGTAGTGGCGATCCCAAAACGAAGGTGCGCATGCATGTGTATGTGAGAGCATGTTTGTGTGTGTGGATGGGGCTGGTGACAATGACGTGTGCATGTGTAGGTGTGTGGATGATGGTGTAGGTGCTGGGAAGTGGTCAGTGCTAGTGTGTGCAGGGTGGTGAGATGTGGTGGTGTGTAGTGTGGTGGTGTGGTGTGGTGGTATGTGGTGTGGTGTAGTGGTATGTGGTGTGGTATGGTGGTGTTGGAGTGGAGGGGAGATGGCTGCACCAGGCTCCAATCTGATCTGGCAGAGTTTCTACAGCTGGATGCCCTTCCTAACGCCAACCACTCCGAGAGTGCAGTGGGTGCTTTTATGTACCACCGGCACAAGGGCCAGTCAGGCGGTACTGGCAATGGACACGCTCGAAATGGTGTTTTTTACGTGCCACCTGCACAGGAGCCAGTCCAGCGGCACTGGCAACGACATTATAATATGACTAAGGGGAAAATACATTAAGGGAGCATTCTACATGCTAATTACAAATATGTTAAGATCTCATATATGTAATAATACTGAGCTGTAAACTTTGATTAAATGTGCTTGTCCATGCAATCTCCCTCTAAGTGCGTTTAAAATCTAAAAACAATAAGCAAGATAATTCATTGCTTTAAACTAGATTTACCATGTGGTGAATTTTAATCATCCATCATATGGATGACAGTTACAGGGCACCAAGCAAACAAACATTTCATTAATTAGAGTCAACCAGGGAGCTTCTATGTTGTCTGTAAACCAATGAAGGAGCCTTTACACAATCACTCTTCTAGAAACAGCAGGCAAACCTCTGACATCTTGTACCCTACCATCTTTAAAAAATACAAAGATATTGGATAATGTAGTTTTTGAAAATGAATACCTTAGATCACAAGTGTCCTTGATCAGAGCTGACCTAGATTTAAAAGAAACAATAACTTATTATTTGATATAATGGTTCAAAATTGAGTTAAAATAAAATGCTAAAGTGTGCCAGAAATGGTTGGTGGCACTGGGAAGAAGACATGATAATCTGCAGTTGATACAATAGACTTTTAGACAGTACATTTTCTATTGTACTACTAATATTTTGATTTCTGGGTAAGAGAGACAGAGAGAAAGAGGGAATAGATTGTGAAAGAGAGGGAAGAGAGAGAGAGAGAGTGAGAGAGAAAAAGAGAAATAAGAAAGGGGAGAGAGAGGGAGAGAGAAAGAGGAGCAGAACTCTCCTCATACAATGTCCACACTATTTTAAACATTTGTATACAGATTTTCTGATTCTTAACCACAGAGAATGAATGCCTAACCACAAAAATTACAAACAAAAATATAAAAAAACAAAAAAACGATAACAAACAAATCTCGATTTCAAAGTGCTTAAAATCTATATTATTGATATTATAGGCTCTAAGTGAAACTCAATATGGTGAAGAAAGGTCAATAAGTAAAAAGTTATCAGGCAACAATATAAAGATAGACAGTGTGAAATGTGTGTGTGTGTGTGTAAGAAGTGCATTATTGCTGCATAGTAATGAGATATGTTGCTGAATGCAGAATATTAGGAAGAGGCTGTAAAGAAATGAGTCGAATATGAACTGTTGAGAGTGTAACATTTATGAAAAGTAGGATAAAAGTGAGTTAGATGTTAAAGGTATCAGTTGGTGTGTACAGAAGAAACAGCGGCACTGGTTATGGACAATCTAAATTGATAACTCCTGCTAAGTGACAAAGTATTGTAAGCTGCGACAGTGAGAAGGAATTTGTCATAGAGGAAGATCATCAAGAAAGATATATGGAAAAGAGTGATGAGTTCAGATGTGAAGATATTGGACTGTCCAGAAATTAAATTACCAGAACTGTGAGTAATGGAGTTATGCAGTAACTAACCCTTCATCGAAAAGTGGATAATAAAACATTGATGATAATGACGATGATGGTGAAAAGAGAAGACAGAATTCAAGAAATAGGAAAGGTAATGCCATCTATTCTGATAGATCATCTAGATTTCTTTACTGATATTGATGAAAGGCTAATAATACGGAATGTCACTTAACTCTAAATAATTTGTCAGTATGAATTTACAGTAAATTTTCTACTTTGACTTTGACTCAAATCTTGACAGTTACAGCTTAAGATAAATAGATTTTCTGGGTATCTGAATGTCAGCATATTTAAGGAATGGAGTATTGAAATATCATAGAAGAATAAAAACAATATTAAGTGTTGACTAATGCTTTTTTTTTCAGCTTTTTTTACAGCTACCTATTATTCAACTTTACTAGCCAATAATTAACATTGTTTTCTCATGTCTTGGGCAAGTGTTTCTGTAAAATCTGCAATTTTGTGGGATGGGAAATACTTCAGATGCGATCAGTTGATGACCCTCTACAAAGCTCAATTAAAATCCATAGTAGGATTACCATAGCCTTTGTGTCCTTCCTCTAATTAGAATACAGGTTGAAATTTGAGGGAGATTTGGCTGTTATTTCATGCATATTGAGACTTCCCTACTGCTGAAAATCTATACATGTTCAAACTGAACAACAACTGGGAAATTGTTAAAGATCATAATCACTTCTGATTAATTAATAAAGATCATAGTCACTTCAGACTAATTAATGAAGGCCATAGTCATTTTTGACTAATTAATAAAAAAAGGTGGTTTTTGTTGTTAAAATGTTGGATAAAATGCCTTGTGGTATTTGTTCCAACTCTTTATATTCTGAGTTCAAATCTTTTCAAGCTTTACCATTCATTCTTTCAGGTTTAGTAGAAAAAGTACCAATCCAGAGGCCTGGGTGAAATGTTTTGTAGTATCTGTTTCAGATCTGAGCATTCTGACAGCAATACCTGCCTTGATACTGGTGCCAAACTGTATTGGCTGAAAGTGGTGGCCTTCTATTTGGATAAACATGAGTGGTATGCAGAGGGGAGGCTTGCATGCATCGGTAACTGCTAGTTTTTCTCAAAAAATCTTGCCCAGTCTGCACATATATGTGGAGAAGAAAGGCCTTATATAATCCTTTCTACTATAACTACAAGGCCTCAAATTGTGGGGGAGGAGGGTAGTTGATTACATCAACTCCAGTATTTGACTGGTATTTATTTCGTTGACCTCTCTAAAGGACAAAAGGCAAAGTTGACCTTGGCAGAATTTGAACTCAGAACATAAAGATGAATGAAATGCTGCTAAGCAGTTTGCCTGGCTTGCTAATGATTCTGCCAGCTCGCCGCCTTAAGGCTCTATATAATAACAACAACAACAACAACAACAACAACAACAACAACAAAATAATAATAATAATAGTCAGCAGCTGAAGACACAGAAACACTAATACAACCCAGCAGGACAACTGAAAAATAACTTTCAAAGACTGGAATATCTACAATTTCCAGTGAGTATTTTAATTTTCCCTCAAAATAAGTTAAGAAACTTACATATCTACAGTTTTCTAACGCACAAACGATCAGCTTTAGAAACTTTAATATCTACAACTTCAGTGAATACCTATCCTTTCCTTTCTCCCTGATTATTAAAAAATGTAAACATCCTGGCAGAGGTAAAGGACATGGACCATACCCCATTTCGTTTTTTTAACTGTGGAGATTCTGAATCTGCAAAAAAAAAAAAAAAAAAAAAAAAAAAAAAAAAAATTCAGCATTTCAAAATTTTGAAATGCTGATTTTCGTTAATGTTGACATTATAACCCGGAAACGAAATTAACAAAAAAAAATAAAAATAGTGCAATGAGTGTAAAAAAAAGTGTAGGAAACGAATATGAAAACAAAAATGCCCGGAAAGCAACAAGAGGTGGGGAGAGGCCTTCAGAAAATTCACAAGATCTGATGTTTTTCCCTCATAACTTTTAGGAAAATTGGTTTTTTTAATGAAATTTTATATTAATACCTTTCAAACAGTATAGATTACGATTATAAAGAAATTTGGAGAAAAATCTTTTCCGAGGGGGTGAGGAGAGGACTTCGGAAAATTCACAAGATCCAATGTTTTCCCCTCGTAACTTTGAGGAAAATGGATATCTTTCTACTTCACACCCACGCAGGAAACGAATCTGAAAACAAAAATGTGCAGAAAGCAACGGGATAGGGAAAGGACTTCGGAAAATTCACAAGATTCACAAGATCCGAGTTTTTCCCTCGTAACTTTGAGGAAAATGGATATTTTTTTATGAAATTGTATTTAAATACCTTTTCAACAGCATGCATTACGGATGCCTAATGTGCCGCAAACCCCTTATTTTTCTTCGGAAATAAGTGAGGGGGTGAGGAAACTGGAATTATTAGAAAATGTTTTTCGTTTTTCCAATGAATGAATTACGTTGATCTAATATGCCACAAAACACTTTTTTGTCCGGGAAAATGGGGGCTGTTTCTTTCTTTAAAATTTCATTAAATTTTTACAAGTGCATTAGTGGTAATGAAGTCTGGACAGGAGAGAGAAAGAATGATACACAATCCTTATAAAAACCATGTTAGTGTTTGTGTGTGTGTGTGAAACAGAGTATTATATTAAAACAAAATATCTTTTACATACCTCATAAATATCACTAGATTTCAAATGGTATCCAATGTTTTCACTTCCCTTTAGCAATTATTCGTGCCGAAACTTTAATCAGGTAAACTTATACGTTTCAATTTTATGTAGAGAGAGGGAGAAAGAGAAATATCTTTCATGTACTTTGTGTAGCTAAACTTCCAATGGCATAGGATGGGTCAAATGGAGCGAGTGAGTGATTTCATATATATATATATATATATATATATATATATATATATATATATATAAGTCAGTAAATAGTGGGGTTGTGTTAACCGCACGTGGAGAAATAATAGGAAAATGAAGAATAAGGCAGAATGCTAAAACTGGAAGCATATTTTAATAAAGATTTCTAACCGGCTTTCATTGCGAAGCAAATTTTCAAGAAGAGGGAGAATGAAAATGTTTTTTACAAAGAAGTACAAAATGAAGAAAATAATATATAAAAAAAATAATATATAAAAAAATAAATATACCAATACATTATATTGTCTTTGAGCTTTTGAAGTTCAATGGTAGTTCATGTATATAATGGTTGGAAAAATAAGGATGCATGAGAATTGAGAGTTGTGTTAGGTTTAAAAAAGGGATAAAAGTTTGTGTTAAGCAGGAAGTGTGGTGTCAAAACAGGAAGTGTGTGTAGTTCATAACTCCAATTAAAAACATTTGTCTCCCCTTACACACACTTCCTGTTTTGACACCAAACTTCCTGCTTAACACAAACTTTTAACCCTTTTTTAAACCTAACACAACTCTCAATTCTCATGCATCCTTATTTTTCCAACCATTATATACATGAACTACCATTGAACTTCAAAAGCTCAAAGACAATATAATGTATTGGTATATTTATTTTTTTATATATTATTTTTTTTTAATATATTATTTTCTTCATTTTGTACTTTGTAAAAAACATTTTCATTCTCCTTCTTGAAAATTTGCTTCGCAATGAAAGCCGGTTAGAAATCTTTATTAAAATATGCTTCCAGTTTTAGCATTCTGCCTTATTCTTCATTTTCCTATATATATATGTGTGTGTGTGTGAGTGTGTTTATATATATATGCATGTGTGTATGTGTGTATATATATATTCTTTATTCTTTTTATATATATATAGTAGAAGCAAGGACCTGAACCCTTCAAAGGGATGTTTAGCATCCAAGTTCCCGAGGAAAAGGCTAATTTGTGATTTCAAAAGGATTATATTTTCCTCAAAGTTACGAGGGAGAAATTCGAATCTTGTGAATTTTCCGAAGTCCTCTCCTCACCCCCTCAGAAGAGATTTTACCCACAAATTTCTTTATACTCGTAATCTATACCGTTTGAAAAACATTTATATAAAACTAGCAGAGATATCCGGCGTTGCTCGGGATTAAAATGGTATAGTTTGTATATATATTACAGTTATGTTGAAACAGGGGATACGGGAAAGTGCAGCATTGACGACAAAACATTTGTAGAGTAAATGATGGTCTAATTCAACTAATCGACATGTAATACATCCGTTTGGAGGATTCCATGCCCTAACCTAGCGTGGAAAACTGGGGTGGGGGTGTGTAATTTTTGAACCCACCGAAAAGCTGTCAGTGGATATACTCGCCTTTGAGGCGGTCAGCGATGCGTGTAACACAACCCATCGTATGGTTAACAGTAAAATGAATAGAGGTGTAATGGAGATATTGTACGTAAATGGGTACATTCTGGAAATGGGCTGTAATGGGAGACGGTGACGGGGAAGTGAACTGTCGAAAGAGGTTGAGGAGGAGCTGGAAGTGCTGGCAATCTTACCTTACCGTCTGAACAGCACATGCCACTAGTTTCATTTGGAAATTTGAAAGCTTTGCAGAAACGACAATTTGAGTGTAGCACACCAATTTGTACAGAATTATCGTTTTTATAAGGCTGGGATGGATCATATCTGAAAGCAGCTCCTGGTGTTGTGAAGAACGAATTTGCCTGTGGTCTATTTCTGAGAGCTATATTGTATTGGACATCTGTTTAATATAGCGTTCTAAACGTTGTTCTAATGACTCAGCATTAAGTATTGCAGCATGCCTTAGCTGATCTTGGGAAAATCACATCTCCTTTCTCTCTTGAGACTCCATTTGACGTGCTGCAGCATGCATCTGCTGACCCTGAGAAAGTCTCATCTCCTTTCCCTTTTGAGACACACGCCTTCGGTTTTCAGCAATCGTTCTCGCTTTATACGTGTTTCTGGAGAGAAATACGTCTTTTCTTTGGTGGCATATTTTTTTCAATATTGTAAACAAAAAATTATGAATATTGAAAAAATATATTGGGTTGTCCGGAAAGTTCGTGCCGATTTTTAAAGGACAAAAAAAAAAAAAACGATCAATAAATACTTGCCATTACATTTTTAATCAACCAAATATGAACCATTTGGATCTATTTTAAAACGGGGGCCACATTTTTCATTAATGTTTTACGTAGTGTTTTTAGTACGGAAAGACTTTCAAACTTGGATCTTTTTTAAAACGGGGGCCACATTTTTCATTAACGAAACACTTTGAAACTTGGAACACTGGTAGAATGTGTCATATAAAACATCTTTTTCTCTTAGTCTTCTTTTAAAAAAAAGAAATCCATAACTTATTCCATGTTAAAGTTGTCGTATTTCTGTAATTTCAACCAATCACTGACGTCCATTCAGCCGATATACATTAAGTGCCGACTACATAAACAAACGATTCTGAAACAATTAACCCTAACCCTAACCCTAGGGTTAGGGTTAGGGTTAGGGTTAAAGCAAATTTAAAATGAAAAAAGCAAATAAAACGAAGGTATGGAGATTAAATACGCTTTACATCGCTTAATCAGCTAAAGGAGTAAATGTAAACAACTGAATACTTGTCAGTGATTGGTTGAAATTATCGAAATAAGACAATTTTTTACATGAAATAAATTCGAATACAAAAATATTTTTCTGTTCTATAACACAAAATAGATAAGTATACGAAGTTTGAAAGTCTTTCCGTACCAAAAACACTACGTAAAACATTAATGAAAAATGTGGCCCCCGTTTTAAAATAGATCCTCAAACTTCGTATACTTATCTATTTTGTGTTATAGAACAGAAAAATATTTTTGTATTCGAATTTATTTCATGTAAAAAATTGTCTTATTTCGATAATTTCAACCAATCACTGACAAGTATTCAGTTGTTTATATTTACTCCTTTGGCTGATTAAGCGATGTAAAGCGTATTTAATCTCCATACCTTCGTTTTATTTGCTTTTTTCATTTTAAATTTGCTTTAACCCTAACCCTAACGTTAGGGTTAGGGTTAATTGTTTCAGAATCGTTTGTTTATGTAGTCTTCCCAGAATTAAGGTGGCTTCATGGCAAATAAGTCGAAAGGTAAGCTACTATAAATCGGCATGAACTTTCCGGACAACCCAATATATTAATCTCTATTTTTGTAAGCAGTTGTATGTATATAGCAGGTCCGTATTTTTGTATGCAGTGTAAATTAACGAAATATAAGCAAATGAACGAAATAGCACATGAATGGAACTGCTAATTTAACGGTTAATACCACAATAATTATTACAGAGAGACAAAGAATTTTATATTTTACCTTGCAACTGCTGCGATAATTATTAACTCGTAATAGAACAGTAAATGTGTATTGTTTTAATGGAAATGAATATAAAATTTCGTATTGACACTGGCCAGACAGCACTTCACGCATGCCTGTTGTCGACTGAGTATATCACACAAGCAACACACAGCAAAGAGAAAGAGACAAAAATAAAATAACACGTGTTAAAATTTTTTTCTGAAAACGTTCAATGATGTTAACTGGAGTTTGGGGTTCGAGTAGACGTCATTCCACCTTTTCATTTACCATTACCATTCTTTTCATTCGATTTTATTTTTTCCCTACTTTTGTTTTGTCTGTCCTTGTGCTGTCCCCTCTGTGTTTCGACCCTGTGTGGTTAATAAAAAAAATCAATTGGTCAGGTATGTATACGTATGTGTGTGTGTGTGTGTTGACACTGGCCAGCCCGCACTTCACGCATGTCAGTCGTCAGGTATGTATATGTATGTATAGATGTTTGTGTGGGTGTGTTTAATACCGTACCGTATATAGTATGTCTGTATTTTTGCATGCAGTGTAAATTAACTATATGTATGTATATATGTATGTATGCGTGTATATATGTGAGATGTATGTATGTATGTATATATGTATATATGCTTGTATATATGTGAGAGTATAGTTTCACTGTAGTAGATTCAGTATGAAAATGAAACCATTAAAGTGAAAGTATCTGTCATTACAGTGTTGAAATGTGATTGTTTCAGTTTTGATACAGAAATAGTGGAAATGTTTCATTTTTAAAGTGAAAGTATTTGACATGAGTGTTTTTGTTTCACTTTTGACAGGTAATACTTAAATAGTGGAGGAGATATTATGTTACTGTGGGCTCGGACTAGAGACCCTAAGTAAAGCATGTGTAAAATTTGAATGAAATTGGTTGTGTAGGTCTGGAGTTTTAGGGATTCACACACACACACACACACACATACACACACACACACACACACACACACACACACACACATACACACACACACACACACATTCTCATTTTAATATATATATAGATAGATTTCATTGAAAAAACCGATTTTCCTAAAAGTTATGAGGGAAAAACATCAGATCTTGTGAATTTTCCGAAGGCCTCTCCCCACCTCCTGTTGCTTTCTGGGCATTTTTGCTTTCATATTCATTTCCTACACCTTTTTTTTTACACCTGTAACACTTTTTTTTCGATTACGTTTCCGGGTAATAATGTCAACATTAACCCCGATTTTTTGTAGATTCAGAATCTTCGCAGTTGAAAAGGTGGGTTTCTGTAGAAAAAAAACCTAAAATATTTTACCCTCCCTTTTTTTCCTTTCCTTTCTCCCTGAGTATTCAAAAATCTAAACATCCTTTTTATTGCAAAAACACAACAGTCTTTTCTGCTCGGACATACAAACGAACATCTCTAGAAAATTTAAAACTTTAGTATCTACAATTTTGTGTGAAAGTTTCATCTTTCTCTTCTCCCTGACTACCCAAATATGTAAACATATATTTTATTGCAACAACGCAATTAAATGCACAATAAAAAAAAATTAAGGAGGTAAGCACCTGCCAATATATACAAACTTCACAATTACAAAAACTGTAAACCACAGCAAAACTTATAACAAGAAAGAAAAAAAAAAATCAGAAATTCAGAATTCAACGATGTGAACATCAGTATATATCATTAACATCATCGTCGTTTAACGTCCGTTTTCCATGCTGGCATGGGTTGGACGGTTTGACTGAGGACTGGTGAGCCAGAAAGCTGCACCAGGCTCAATCTGATTTGGCAAAGTTTCTACAGCTGGATGCCCTTCCTAACGCCAAACACTCTGAGAGTGTAGTGGGTGCTATTACGTGCCACCAGCACGAGGGCCAGTCAGGCGGTTCTGGCAACGACCACGCTCAAAAGGTGTTTTTTTTACATGCTACCTGCAGGGGAGCCAGTCCAGCGGCACTGGCAACGACCATGCTCGAATGTTGTTTTTCACGTGACACTGGCACATGTGCCAGTAAGGCAACACTGGCAACGATCACGCTCGAACAGTGCTTTTTACGTGACACTGGCACGGGAGCCAATCTGTGGCCCTGGCAACAATCACACTCAGATGTGCTTTTAATGTTCCCCTGGCACGAGTGCCAATCAAGCGGTACTGTCATCGGCCACGTCAGCAATTTTGATTTTGATTTCACTTGCCTATATATATATATATATATATATATATATATATATATATCATTCGCCATGATACATTGCTAACCACTACACACATGTTTTTCTTTCCCTGTTTCTCTCCTTGTTTCTTTCTGTTCCTTTCTGTGGAAGAGCGTAGGCTCGAAACGTTAAAGACTTTTTCAATTCCCGAGCATTATACTAATACATTTGTTTGTTTTCTACATTACCTGTCTTCGTCATTTGTTTTTTTGTGAATTCTCTCTCTCTCTCTGTATATATATATTTTTAATTATGTATATGTTAATATTATCTTAGTTGAAACACTTCGATAATGCAAATATATTAATAGTTACAAGGGTAGCAAAAATCTCACAGAAATTGGGATATTATACCTGGTCAAGGGGTAGAAATTCCATGTTAAAGTGATGTAAAATGTTTCCCTGAAGATAAAATTATATGTATAAACCAGCATCTCTTATTCCTTTGGAGTAGAGTGCATATAATTTTTGAAACATGTGTAGGAATTAAAGGAACTTATTGATTATATGCATTTTGCTCCATTTATTATTATTCTCATATATATATATATATATATATATATATATATATATATATAATATTTTTTTCTATCAGCAATTAAAAATAGAACATGATGAACTGGTTCTTTTCAAGACCAAGGTCAGCGCTCTCATTGATCGATGACATTTGACCTCTGCTGACCCCAAAGATGTGAGGCCTCTTTTGTCTCCTTGTCACACAGGAATGCTCACTGCTGATCTCCTTACCATCTACTGAATGTATTTACAAACCTATAGAATTTGATCTATTCACCAACCTGCTTCTCTTTCTCCTAATCTCAAGTGATTGTGGAGCACTTGAAATGACCAGTAAAGGAACTAAAAATTAGTTGAGAATGACCCCTGGATTACCATTCATGCAAGGAGTGCAAAAGATAGTATTAAATGTTAACTGCAAACGTAAACAGACTGTATATGAAAAGAAAGAATGGTGGCAGAGGAATGATTAGTATAGACCACTGTATAAGGAGTGAAAGGAGAATGTTTGCTGAGTATTTGATAAATAGCAATGAAGATCTGTTGCAATATACCAGGACCCATATTATTATTGATAATTTTTAAATGCTATAGGTAGAATGATGGTGGTAATGATAAAAACTGTGGTTATGGAGGCGATGCAATGCAAGCAAGGTATTTATATATATGTGTATGTACATACATGTGCACGTGTATATACAAATAAAGAGAGGAAGAGAGAGAAGAGATCTCAATAACAACTCTTGTGGGAACCTCAAGAATGACTCATGAAGTCATGATGCAACACAACAAGGAAGGAATTAATGAAGCTATAGGTGATCATGGTGAAGGCTTCCTGCCTGGCACATCCGAAAGTGCCTGCACCAGGGGCAGTGATCTGGCCTTGGACAGTCATTATTTTACAACAGATCACATATACAGTGTGCACAAAAACAGACATAAGTGGATGAAGGAAGAGTACGACACACTTATTGAATGTCATGAAAGAGCAAAACTGGAAAGAAGTTGCTGAGTAGGCTGAAATACCTTGAAATTTTGGATGGAAAAGGACATGTGTCCAATGTCAGAAAATAAACTAATGAACCAAGTGAGAGTGATAAGGAGGAAGGGTTACTTAACTGGAATAGAAATATCTCAGATTAGTGAGAGTCTGAGAGACCCTGCAGATGGGCTACAAAGGATGGTCAGAGTTGAAAACAGAGAGGTAGGAGTTGAAAGCAGGGAGAAGAGTAGACAAGGGGAACAGGGGAATGGTGATGGGGCTGTTAAGGATGAGGAACAGGAACGTTATACAGTGAAACCTGATACTGTGGTGGGTGGACATGCAGGGGAAATGAATCAACTAGATAATGAATTGCTTGAAATTCAAAGATGTCTCACTGACTTGGTGAATGCTCCAGAAGAAAAAATCCTCATGAATATGAAAAGGATAGATAGGAGTATGATAAATAAAGTAACACAAAAGATAAATACTGTCATACCATACATCCAGATGGAGGACATAACACAAACAAGGAATCTTCTCCGAGCTATTGTGTACTTGTTGAGGAGAAATTACAACTTAAGAGAACAAAAAATGGTGATGCAAAAGAACCATGGTGGAAACCATGCACTGAAAGGGACATAATGTGGGCAAGGCAAGGTCTAGGAAAAATTGAGCAATGGTTAAGAGGAAACTTGAAAAATGGGAAAAAGACCGACTGAGAAAAAGTAGAGAAGAAATATAAAATATGGAAGAATGGGTTTGATGCAGTAATAGAACAGTTAAAACAGAGGATTATGGCAAAAAGTCAGAAGATCAGATTTGTGAACAGAAATAAGTAGTTTGAGGAGAACAGATTGTTCAAAAATAACCTGAAGCAATTCTTCTAAATGTTAGAAGGAGACAATGGGGGAAAATGTTGCTCCTGATGCAAATCAAGTCAAGGAGTTTTGGAGCGGGTTATGGGGAAACAATGTGGTGCAAAAAAGGGATGCAATATGGATAGGAACTATCAAGATAGAATTACAAGGAGGGAAGAAACAAAGGAATATTATCATAAGCACAGGTGATGTGAAAGAACAAGTGGGTAAAGTGCCTAACTAGAAAGCCCCTGGACCAGATGGGATTCATGGCTTCTGGCTGAAGAGATGCCATGTAGTGCATGAAAGACTAGCAGCCCAATTGAATGAGTGTGTCCAGAAAGGTACAGTCCCTGTGTGGATGGTGACTGGGAGGACAACACTTGTAATGAAAGATAGAAGAAGTGGGAATATTGTGGGAAACTACCATCCCATAGCACACCTAAACATAATCTGGAAGATACTCACTGGAATATGTGTGGCAAAGACATGCACTTTTCCTGTTGCTATGAGAAACGTAGGACCTTTAGGGCTCTGCAGGGAAGGATTAGTATAGCTTTAGAACTCTGTAGTTAACGGATTGGTATAGCTCTCAATACTGAAGTTTGGTGCGACCCTCAAGGATTTTCCATATATAAATCATTACATATATATCTTCTTTGTCTACTTTCCAAAGAATGGAGTCTTAGTGCTTTCAATCTCTTCTGGTAGTTCAGCTTTTGTTTTGAGGCTATTTTCTTCATGTAGTATCACTGGATTGCTTTTAGTTTTACAGTCAATTTAATACTGTTTGGCAATCATAATTGCAAGCATAGTTCAGACATCTGAAGAGAAATGTTTTCCATAAACGCAGCATGCTTTCTTGCTCTTCCATACAAAATGATTTCAAAATCCATCCTGTCAGTCTTTTGCATATCATTGCCATCTTGTTAATGTGTGCATGAAAAGATGCAACATTACTCATATTTATTCCCAGTAATGCACTGACTGTGGCTCTGGAATTGCAATCCCTCAAGGTCTTGTGCATTCTGGATGTGATGTGTTTGTGGGCTAATGGTAATGATCTTTCCAGTGTTAAATTGCATGTTATTTTCTTCAGCCCATTTGTAGATTGCATTGAGGTCTTTCTATAGTTTTGGAGCTATACCAGTGTTTTTAATTGCCTGTGATACTTTTTATCATTGGCATAGCTGGTGAGAGTGACTATTCGTATAACTGAAGGCATGTCTGATAGAGCTAGTATAAACAGCTATGGTCAAGAGTCAGTTCTCTGGGACGCTCTATCCAAAATCAGTGTTTCTTTTGAGAGAGCACCATTGGCATCAGCTATTTGACTTTTACCTCTTAAAAGACCATGCAACCCACTCTCCTAATTTCCCAATTAGGCCAAGATCACACAGTTTATAACACATATCCCATGATCAACTTCATTGAAGGCCTTTTTAAAAGTCAAGATATACCATGTATACATTTATGTAGTTGTTCCTAGTTATAGTGCTATGGCAGCTGTATAAAGTAGTTTCTTCTTGAGTGAAGACCTTGCTGAAAATTAATCAGTAACTCATTTTCTTCTAAGAACCTGATTTGTTTCTCTCTGATAATTCATTCTATGACTTTGCAGACATATGAAGTAGAGACAGGCCTAACTTTTAATATCTGCATTGTTTCCTCTTTTATGAACAAAGTATGTTATGTTTTTAACTTATCTGGAGATTTCCTTCTTGTCAAGAAAGTTTGAAAAGGCATCTGAAGTGGCTTGACAAAAGCCTGATAATATGTTTTTTTTGAGGATTGTTGGGAATCTATCAGGGCTTATTGCTGAGTTTAAGCTCATTCCATCTATAGTTGATATTACATCTTCCTCTTTTATGTTGATGCAACCATTACTTGCTGTGGTGTCAAAGAACTGATCTACATGTTTCCTAGCCAAATGGGCAAAATACTGGATAGAGTTCAAGTGCTCCTTTTACTTTGGACTTTACATTGTAGGTTCTGGAACGTATTTAATGAATTATTGACATAAATTACTCAAGTTTTATGCTATTGTTTTGCATAGAGAAACTTTCAAGTGTGTTATATTTGAGAATCTCCCTTTGAATTAACTTCCAGTCAGCTTTATGAAAAATTTCTTAGACCATACATTGTAGATGAGTTCCATGTGAAGAACAGATCTAAAATGTTTTTATTCCTGGTTGGTTACAGTATAATTTGTTGCACAAACAATGTAATAGTAAGTTCAAATAGATATTCTCCTTGTTGTTTTTGTTCATTTAGTGATATTCCTAATAGAATGTGGCATTTGGTCTGTTCAATATTGGGGACGTTAAAGTCACCCATGAAGAATATGTTACATTGGTCCAGTCTGGTTAACATCTCTTTTATCTTATCAAGGCTTTCTTCAAATTTACTGCTATTGAGGCATCAGTTGGATGGCATGTTATACATATAATCAAATTAAGTTGTTTAACATATACTATTAGTGTGTCACAAACTGAATTAAAGTATGACAGCAAGACCAAAAGTGTGATGCTTTTAAGGATGAAAATAGTAACTCTGCCATGCTATCTCTTTCTTCTTAATATAGAATATGACATATTTCAGTATGAATCTCTGCATATACTATAATTGGTGCCTCTATGATTTCTATACATATTGCTTGATTGCATTTTGAAAAATCTCCTAGACAGCAGATTTTACTCCTGGTTATTGATTTGTAACAGACCTCTAACATCCATTGGTAATAGTGATATGATGTTTAGGTGGGCATCTGTGGTTGCCATCTTTAGTTTGTAATTTATGATGACCTTGTGTGTAGTTTTGGCTTGTTATCTGCTGCAGCCAAATCAGCTGCTGTACTCTCTTTAGTGTGATATTTAAAAAAGCATGCTGCTCATCTGCTGCAGTTCATAATGCATTTTCATATCACGTTTTGGTGGGGGATAAATATATATTCATTTACTTTACATCCATTTTTTCAAGCTAACATGAGTTAGATGAATACATATGACAAAAGTATTGTTTTCACAGCCAGGTTCCATTTCATGTCCCTAGCCATAGGGTTAGTGACATGCAGAGCACTCATCTTTGAAAGTGCAGAGCTAATGGATAATTTTTCTGTCAGAGAAATGTTAACAAATGTCATTGATTTTTTGGAGAAGTGCAAAATGTAAAAATTCATGTACACATGTATGCAACACACACATACAATCATCATCATCATCATCATCATAAAAACTACTGTTGGGTTAATGTCCAGTTTTCCATTCTTGCATGTAGCAAATGAAATTCATTGAAGCAGATTTTCTATGGTTGGATGATTTTCCTATTGTCAACACTCCACTGTCTCCAAGAAAGATAATATTTCCCCCTAGTCCTTCAAATGTGACCAGCACAATTCTAGTGTTTTCACAAAAGAATACAACTGAATGACATTGCTTTTATGGTTGTGGTGTTCATTTATAATTAGTGTGTGATGTCCAAACAAAGAGACACAAACATACACACACACACACACACACACATATATATATATATATATATATATATATATATATATATATATAATGTATACATAAAATGGGATTCTTTCAGATTCCATTTGCTAAATTCACAGACAAGGTTTTAGTAGGCCTGGTACTATAGTAGAGGGCACTTGCCCAAGGTGTTAAGTTGCAGGACTGAACTCAAAGCCATGTGGATATAACTGAATTTCTTACCCACTCATCCACAGATACTGTTTACTATGTGATATAACCATGTAACTTCTCTACAGCAAGAAACCTGGTCTGTTTGGCCCCTTCTCTCATGCATTTCCTAGTTTAAAGTAGTCTCCCTATACACTGTAGCCACACCCAATCAAAAGGGATCTTAGTCTTGCAAGCTGCTTGGCAACCTCCCTCCTTGCTGTTATTATGAAAAAAGCATCCTGAACACATTATATAGTGGTTGGCATTAGGAAAGACATCCAATGTAGAAACCATGTCAAAACAACAACTGAAGCATGATACATTCTCCAAGCCCATAGGATCCTGTCAAACTGTCCAGCATATGCTAGCATGGAACATGGATGTTAAATGATGATTTTGATATGATATATTCTCTATGATTAATAAAGGTATCATAATTTTTTATGATTATGGGTACACTAGGTTTTACATAGTTTTCATAAGTTATGAGACAATTCTGGTTGGAAGATTTCAATGCAAGAGCTGGAAGTGAGTTCAGAAATAAAGACTTATTAGATTATATAATCTAGACAGTATGAACAATGATGTAATGATACTTCTAAGTAAGTGTACTGCACATTGATTAATTAATAGAAAGGGATAAAACAGTACACCACTGGACTAAATATATTATAATATTTAATCTCACTGGAATCAACTTAGTCTTATATTTTCCTGGTGGATTTATAAAATAAGTAACAACATCAATAGCATATAATGATTCATTCCTAAGGCAGTGAGCTGGCTGAATCATTAGCACATCAGGCAAATAGCTTTGTGGCATTCTGCCTGTTCTTACATTCTGAGTTCAAATTCCACCAAGGTTGACTTTGCCTTTCATCTTTTCGTGGTCAATAGAATAAGTACTGGGATTGATGTAATCGACTATCTCCCTTCCACAAAATTTCAGGCCTTGTACCTATAGTAGAAAGGATTATATTAATCCCTGCAAAAACTGGCTTTGTGTTCAATGCTTACTTTTGGTGGCCTAAATTGTATTGAACGCTCTCTGAACTTCTGTGCTTATTTTTCTTTATGAGCCTGTCTCCACATGTGTCTTATTCTCCACACCTGGTACTCAGAGTTTGGAGAATAAGACATAATAGGGTTTCTTTTTAATTACAATCGCCTTTATTTTTTTATCTTTTCCAAAACATAATTCTTCTGGAAATTCCTCATTCACATGCTTATCCATCAAATTCTAAACTGCAACAATAAAAAAAGATGCATTAGTCTTATTCATTTATCATAACTCTAGGAGGTTCTGTTGTTTAACCCTCAGGTTAGCCTTGATTGAGCAGACCTATCAACAAAGGTGCTCTGGCTGCGACCATTTTATTTTTTGTGTGTATCATGGATGACATAGTTCAATGTATGAACCAAGGAAGATAAATGTTTCTTATTTAAGATGGTAGGATAGAATTTGAAGAAGATTTGGCCACTGTTCTAGTAAGTCAACTGATCATGTATGGGTTCCCTTGTTGCTTTACAGACCACAAATCTTAGAAATGTCTTCTTAGATCAATGTCCCTCCCCCATCACCGAAAAAAAAAAAAAGAAAGAGGAGGAAAATCCCAAGCAGATCTCATAGAAGGTAAGACTGTAAAGGTTGAGATTAATTTTCTATAGGTTTACAGATTATCCTCATGCTGATAAAGGAATTTATCACAGATTTTGGTCTCTGGGACAAGTCAGCCTGGTGGAATTCATATGTACTGATTTTGTTATTTTACCATCTCAGATATTGATTGCAATTATTTGATTCAAGTTATAAAATAAGCTATATATATGCGTATTTTGGTAGAGCCATAATGATAATTAAACTAAACATATGCACTTGTGAATTCTTTTCTTCATTACATTTGATACATCCATTGTAGAAGTGAAGGAGCTCCTCTACTGCAAAAAAAAAAAAAAAAAAAAAATCATATGACTAGTCTTGATTTTTTTTGTACTTGCTAGATATTAAAAATGCCATGTTTATAACTACATGACAAAATGTAGAGATAAAAAAAATGTATTCAAATGCCAAAGAACATTTCTATTACATGAAGATGAATGTCATATCATAATATTGAAGTAACACAGAGATTGGCAGGAAGCTGTAAAAGACTGTGAAATACATAAAAAAAAACCCCCATCAAAGACTAACAACAATGTCAATAATAACATAAACCTTAATGGTAAATATAAGAAGCAAAACAAAAGAATGTGATGTGTAAGTTGTTACATGCAATATAATAAGCATTATCAACTGGACAGCAGACAGCAAACTATTGTAACAAATGTTACAGATGTTTGTCACAAAAGAAACAAAAATGAAAAAGAGGGAGTGAGAGTGTGAGTGAGAGAAAGAGAGAGGGAGAGTGAAGATTAAAAAAAAATAAAACAGCTACAAACATTTATTTTTATAAAGATTCAAACATTTTGGAAGATAAACAATGAAAAAAAAAACCCAGGTTATGAAAATATAGTTCTTTTATTGATCGAGATATATATGAATAGAACTAAAGACATGTTCAACTGTTATGACAGAATATCAGTGCTACCTATCACAACATGGCATAAAAGAATTGCTGAAACAATATTGAAGAAATTCTTTTCTCTTCCTTTTTCACTTGTAATCTTCATAGAGTGTTTCCGAAAAAAAAAAAAAAAAAAGAAAAAAGGAAAGAAAACAACCAACGAACAAACATTAGTACAAGGCAAGAATTTGAGAAGTTTGAATGAAAATCTCAGTACTATTTCTACAGAGGATAAATTCAATGGCCAAAAAATGGTGTTTGAAATTATCTACATTGCAGATGTAAAGGTAAAAAAAAAACACAAAATAAAAAATAAAAGAAAAACATAATTCCCTGAGTGTTTGAATTTCTCAGTTTGGAATATAGAACCAATATGGCTGCCAGCTAACAAGCTTTCTACACAATTATTTCATTAAATCAAATAAAAGGTAAAAGTTGATGACAAAAATCTTTTATAAAATATTTTAGCTTCCTTCACTGAACTTAGAAATTTGAATAATTTTATTATATCTTTAAATATTTTTTGTTGTTTTGTTTAGACAGAGAAATCAGATTAAACTATTAAACTAGTTTTAGTTAACGATTATCTTGTTAAAATGTAGTACGAATCATCTTATACAAGGTATTTCCAGTTTTTTTTTTATAATTCTAGATAACTTTACAAAACACAAACTAATACAAGAAAAATTTTTACATTTGATAAATTGAATATCCACAAAGACAGATAAAAGGTGCTGATCAGTCCAACTAAATTGCAAAGATGAAAAATATTCCTGACATTCTAGTTGACTCATTTTCTCTCTTTCTCACATACAAATTGTCTTTTATTCTGTCTTGTATGTCACATAGAAGTAACATTCGGTCAAACTCACACACCTCTCACCTGCTTACATACAACTGATATACGTCACAGCATTTTAATGTACAGAACTGCTTCCTTGGTTACAAAATTTGAACATGCTAATTCAGGGTTGGCTGGGTGGGTGTCTCATGCTACCAATTTGAACACCATAATTATACATACCATTACAAGATCAGTATTCACAAACAATGTTGCAAGTTTGTTGATTATTTCATTAAGTTTATGTAGAAAGACGGCTTTTTAGGTGATTAAGATATGACCTCTGCAAAATGGTGAAAAATCTTGGAAAATTGATCTGCAATGCAAGCTGAATTTCCAGTTGAGCTGTTTCATACCATATTTTAATTTAAATCAACGATCTGGAGAGAATGAGCTTCACCAGGATAAATTATTCTCACTTTATATGAAAATGAATCCTTTAGTAGTGACCAAACAACTAAGATTATTGGGCAATTTTATTTCAGATAGTGAATGTATTTTTTTTTTTTAACCAAATGCTTATTATATGATTGAAAGCTAGAAAAAGGGCTGAGATGATGAGATGCAAGATGACCAACTAAAGACTCAGCCATTCAAATCCTGTCACTAACCTTAAATGGCTTAATCCATCAAGTTGTAAATAGATAGGTACCAGATTCAGCATTGTTTCACTAGCTTGCAGTGTTAAACTCAGTTTATCTTTGATGAAGAGAGAAATGAGATTTGCAAAGCTGATTTATCCTACATAAACTAAATGGGTTTTTTTAGTTGTATGGGATTGGACATTTGTAGGAATATATTGCCTTAACTGTCACATTATCTTTTCAATTGTTTAACTGTTTTTCTCTTTTTCACTTAACACTTTCAATAACACAGAATAAAATTCTTTTTAACAAAGTTATTTTATAAATAAGTCATCATTAACTCACACATACATACACACACACATATATATGAATAAAAATGCAAATGACAAAGTCACTGGAATATCATTTAGCAGTTTAAATCTGTTACTAGAGTTTCATATATCTGTGGTCAAAGAAGCTTCATTTTCAATAGTCCAGTTCAGTTAATTGCAAGTATTGCAGAGCAGTAAGTATAATTTGCTACCTTTGCAAGTCGCTGCTTCACTATAAAATAATAAAGGTTTCACTGGCTACCAATACTTGATTCACTTCAGAAAAAGCTAGCTGCAACAGACTAACATCCTATTCAGAGTGTTATGTTTCATAAAATGAAATGGGTTCCATCTAGAAAATTGAAGACTTTTATGTTCTATAGTGTTCACCATAGATTAGTTTTAAAATATATTGCTTTCTTTTGATCAGTTAAAAGAAAGTTTTACATTTAAAGAAGATAGACATATGAACTAGTGACTTTGTGCCCTTTTTAAGCATATAACTATTTTTTCCTTGCTTATAAATTTTCTGTATTCAAAAAGAAGTTGTTTCCAAGAATATTAGTGGGGTAAATGAAGTGTTTTGGTTTCTGTGTTTAGTATATCAGGATATCTAGCTCTCTTGTTCTACAGAACTTTAAAATACATTGATTTCTTTTGATCAAAAATAAGTTGTTTTATATTTTAAGGGAGTTGGAAGAAGTAATACTTATATCCTTCTTAACGGAAGTGGTGGTGGTGGTGGATATCCATTGTTAAATTATGGGGATTCAGTTGTTGGATCATCTAAATTATTTGCTCTTGAATTAACAAGAAAGTACTCTTAACATGATTCTTAGACAAAATCAGCATGACACAGTATGTAACAAGGTTGTGCCTTTTGAATTACAGGTACTGGCCATATGATGGACTTCTATATGACTTCTGTCTCCCCAATTTCATTCACAAAGTATGGGTCAACCCAGGGCTATAGAAAATGACATTTGCCCAAGATGCCATACAGTGGAATTGAAGCAGGGACCTTGTGGTAGTGAAATAAACTTTTTAACCATTTGGCCACACTGCACTCATTTAAAGGAATTAGTGGCACAATATTAGTAAGGGAAAAGAGTAGAGTTGATTGAATCGACTCTATTATATTGCTAGTTGCTAGCACTAATAATAATACTGATTTTATTGTTAATTAAGCACCAAGTCAATATTTTACAGATGAGGAGATATAGATCATTGGATCAATACATTAAAGGTATATAACTTATCAACTCAAGAGGACACAACAGAATATGAAGCTGAATGCAAGGGAGTGAAATTAAAAACAGTGAGACATTTAGTTTGATATTGTACTGTTCCTAGGAACTATTATTTTACAGTACCTTCACACACAACACAAGGCCAATTTTGTAAAAGGATGGATATATTCAATCAAATCAACATAATACATTATTCATACTTATTCCATTAACCATGGTAAAATGAAAGACAAAATCAACTGAGGTGGAATTCAAACTCAGAATGGAAACTGGCAAAACTATACACTGCAATGCATTTAGTTCATTTCTCTGTAACAAATCTGCCAACTTGCTGCTACACAGCACCAAGCAATACATTTATAGAATCCAATAGATTTCCAATGATAATGCTTATTTTTGTAAGAAGAGGAAATATTTGTTGGATCTCTGTATCAAAGATAAGTTTGAGACTTTGAGAAAGCTGCTTTGATCAGTGATCTAGTACTGGTTAGTGGTAGAATGAAAATGCCATTAGTTAACAGCAATTCACATATTGGCAAGGAAACTGAAGTATGGATGAGACATTAATTTTAATTTATCTTTCAAGAAACTCAATATTTTAACAATGCCTTATGTTGTTTTAGGAGCAAATAACTTCTTTCATCAGTTTACCTAAATGTGAAATTGTAATACCATACAGTTCACTGAATGATTGTTAATTAGTAATGACTTGTCTTAAATCCTCCATGTTGAAATTTTGATGATGGAGCATTTTTGGAAATATTTAAGATGAGGATGTTTCTGAAAACTTCAGAGAGTCCATGATAAACAGAAATTAGTTCAGATTTCATATAAGTCTCTCTTAGGTTGGAACACAAATGGGATGGCAGTTTAATGCAGGGAGATATTCTCAGGTTTGGACACTATTACCAGCAGCTAGGTAAATTGAGGTATGTAAAATGAAGTATATAGTTTTAACACATAATGAAATGGAGTGAATTTGAACTCATGATTTATAAGTTGATAGAATGATAAAGTATCATACTTTATCCACTCTACTATTTTGCCATTACTCTTACAAGTGTTACTGCAAGAACTTTCTGGTATTAAAAGATATCTGACACATATCTAATTTGTACTTTTCATTTACGTAAAAGTTACTATAAATTTATTGCAGATTATGAAGTAATTCTGTCCATCCAAGGATGAATTCATTCATTCATTTAATGAATCCAATTTATCAGCTGATCTCAGTAAATCTGGACCTAACCTAGTTACTCAGCTGACAGTTGGAGTGAAACATATTTATTTCTTTTTTTGCACCTACCAAAATATAACAACAACTGGGCTCAGGCCATATTGTCATGTCTATGAAGAGAAAGAGAGGTCTGGGGATACTTGTAATGTTTATTGAGCAGTTTTGTTGCTCATACTGTGTGAATGTGTAGGCCTCAGAAAAAAATGCAAAATGCAAAATTTTTAATAAATATGTATGAATGTGTGCATATGCAAATACACACACACACACACAGACATAAGTACAATATACAGTAGACCATGCTGACAGAGCTGAACACTAAGAGCTTAGGAATAGGTTTAAAATGAACCACACAAAAACAAAATATATGCAGTCAGATGTAGCACAAGGCCAAATAGTAGTGGGGAGTGATGAAATCAATGAGATAAAGGAGCATGTCTCCTTAGGTCACACAATGAATATGAGCTGAGATATGGATGCTGAAATCTCAAAGAGATTAAGAGCAGGGTGGAAGGCCTTTAACTCAATAAATGATGTGCTCCAAACAAAGCTAGACAATGCCATATGTACCAGACTCTTCAATAGCACCGTCCTACTTGTGCTCTTATATGCAAATGAGACATGGGCTACTATGAAGAGAATAGAACATTGGTTGGCTATGATGCAAAGGCCCATGGAAAGATACATGCTAGGAATATCACTAAGAGAGCACATTTGAAATGAGATAATTCAAGAATGGACATGTTGCAAGGCTTACAAACAACAGGTGGAACCATGCAGCTGCTGAGTAGTAAGTATCCAAGAGATCAGAAAGGGCTGCTTAGAAGGCCACCATGTTGATGAGAAGATGATTTAATCAAGCAATTTGGGTTGAGATGGAAAAAAATGGTGCCATCAAGACAGAATTGGAAGTACATTGTGACCAGCAGTGTATAACAGCATCTGATGGTTTGGTCAATATCATATATATATATATATATATATAAATACAAATAATATGTGAGTATATGCATATATACGTACATGTATGTACATACCTACATCTATATGTATATATAGATGCATATCTAGGTACAGGATGTTGCAAAAAAACGTGGACAAAATGATAAACAGTGCACAGAAAACACACAGGCCACATAGAGAACATTTCCTTCATCAGCTGTCACCATTCTAAAACTAAGCGTTTTAATAAGTAAATAAGTTCTTGAGTTAACATTCATATTAATAAATGGCAGAATGATGGGTTAAATAAGGCCTGAGGGTATTTAGTTATGGCATTTTACCTTCTGCAATTAAATCCTGTTATGGGTGACTTTTCCTGTCATCTCTCCAGGGCCAACAACAGAGTGTATTAGGACTGATTCATTCACCTATACTCCTTTCTTATAAATTTTGTGCCCAAATAAGAAATTAATCTCTTAGTAAGCCGTGTCTGTTTGCCAGGTTGTGATTTCACTTTCTCACTTCAAATACTTTCTGGAAAGACACAAAAACTTTCCATGGACATTTCATAAATTATCCATTCTGTTTTATGGAGTGGCTATGGGGGCAAAATAACTTTTCAACAAAGTGTCTTGAAAGCTAATAAATGTTAAATAGTTGCACTTCAGAATGATTTCTATTGGTTTTGCCTGAATCAGGGAATACCAGTCTTGTCTCAAGGCCAAAAAATTCAGCACTGAACTGCAGACTGATCAGATTCATCAAAAGAAACTTCAAATGTTTAGTTAAAATGTGGAAGTCTATGACTTGCATTAGAAACCGATGCACACACAGATATTGCGATTAAATATGTCAGTCATCACTAACAATACTTAAAACTATTATAGTGGCTAAATAGAGATTAACACTACTATTAAACCCATTTACATACGAGGCAGAAATAATATGCTGATAGAATGAGAGTTGAGAGAAAAGAAGAGAGAGACAAAGAGAAAGAAGATAGAGATTTATTTGATAGCTTTGATTATAAAGAATTTATAGAAGTGCAATAAAGTTTATTTTTATGATGGTAGTTAATGTATCAGGTCATTAATAATTTCTTTGCTGACCTTAAGGATGTTTAAGATTGATTTCCACTTAAACTATTCTTTAATAGTGCTTAAATTAAAAACTTTTAAGTTGTTCTCTTCTTATTTCCATTATGTACTATATGTTCCAGTTAGAAGCCATAATAGGTTGGATGAGATAGATGCCTTTTAAGAATGAAGTTCAATATCTGAAGAGAAAGACTTTATTTAAAGAGGGTTTCAGAAAATTGTTATCAAAATAAGCAGCCTTTAGGGTGAAGATTAATTCTAGACTATTTCAAATTACTTCTGTCATGAATCAAGATATTTCCCCTCAATCTGCATAAAGATAATTTCTAAAGAAAGGACTTTAATTTAAAATTTCAATCAGAAATTTTAGAGAGAAATTATGCTACAACTGAAATAACTTAAAAGAACTAATTTTAGTTTTAGCCTAAGGCTACACTGATGAATTCAGACTACAGAGCTGCTCAATGGTATATACAGAGGAAAGAAGAATGATTATATGAATTACTGTATTATTTGGTGGTAAGAAACTCTATTAAGGAATTCCTTGATTGTGTAGTGTAAGAAACCAAAAAAAAAATTCTGACAGCAGTCAATTTTAAATATATCAATTGATCATTAGCGGCAATGATGGAGACTTATGACCGTAACTGTAATGGATATTTTGGTAGCTGGAATAGGAGTATCAGTGAAAATTTAGTCGTTATAAAGTGATTAGAAGGATGAATAGACTGGAGTTGCTTTGGTACTGCAAGTTAATGAAACACTTGACAATAATACTGTGCTGATATTAATTACAGTGGTGGAATATACCACTCAAAGGTGAAATAAGCAATTGAGAGTTAAGTGTCTTAGCCATGCAGAAGTGATGTCAAAATATGAATTACCAATGTCTTGTATGATAATCTGGTACCTTATCAGCTTGATCATCCACACACTTAACTGAATTAATAATGCCTCAAGGGTCATATAACAACTGAAACTTGGTTTTATTAGATAATTATTATTATTTCATGTCAATTACTGCAAAATGTACTAAAAACATTCAATTTCAACCTTTCAGTCTAATGAGCTATTAAAAAGAATTTGATCAAACAAAAATACTGAATAAATTTACTTTCCTTGTTATGTAGCATTGTGGGGCTTTCATCAGTTTCTTTTAATTATATACATACACACACACATACATATACATTTACACACACACACACATATTGAGCAAGTTTTTTATTGAAACTAAAACTTTGTCTTATGACATGAGTTTCATGCTGCTAGAATTTTAAATTAAATTTAGTGTAAATTTACCTAGAATTCAATGGTAAATAGACGTTTAAAATTTAAACAAAGCAAAATATGTACGTGTACACATAAAAATATACAAACATATAGGAATGTATGTATGACAGAATATAAAAATGTGAGAAACTGGTTTTCATATTTTTATTACTTATCACACACTCTTTATAGTTGCATATTTTGCTATGTTTAAAATGTAAATATATATTGAAGAATAGTTATGGACATATAGAAATGCAAAATATTCAGAATTCCTATTCTATTTGAACATCCTATAATATAAAAACTAAAAATATATGAGGTAGAAGCTGAAGCTCCTGTTGAAACCAACATGTATTTTTGACATACATGTTAAAAAGGCAGTGAAAAAAAATAAAATAAAAATAGAAGCATTTGTCTAGTTTTTACAGAGTCAATTCTCAGTGAAGTAAGTGAATTTTCTGAAGACAACATCGTTGCAACACTGTCTAAATATTTCTTAAAACCAAATATTAAACACCATACCATTTTCAGAATCCCACAACACTTAATGTGCTAACAACATCACTGACAAGAACAACAACAACAACAACAAAAAAAAGCACAAAATCTTTACTCTAATGTGACAAATAAAACCAAAAACAAAAAAATCCCAGCTAACCTGAAGAGTGCAAGTGAGTAAGAAATGCAGCTATTTGTGAAAACAAGTGCATTTGCATGCCTGGGTTGGTGAGCTAAGAGCATGTTAAAATTTGGATGGGCACAAAGATATCTACACTTACCACATCACTAAACTGAGGCATAAATTGATTAATATACACATAGGATATGTATCTATGTGCCTATATATATATCAGATTTCTCACATTCAAATAAGCCAATAAATATATATATATATATATATATACACACACACATATATATTTATAATACATATATATGTATTTATATATATATGTATGTATATATATGTACATATATATACATACATATATATATATATATATATATATATATATATATATATATATATATATATATATATATATAAATATATATATATATATATATATATATATATATATATGATGGTATGAATGTGAGTAGGTGTTTGTTATAAAGGGAGGTGAACTGATGAGTCAAAACTAAACAGCAATGTCAGTGATAATATTTTAAAAACAGGTAGCAACCTTTATAGAACAGCCATTGATGATGAGGTCAGACCTACCCACCATACAGAGAATATATGTATATATATATATAACTCTAATTTTGTGGGGGTAAGACAAAAGTTTAGCAACACTATGTAGTCAAAAGTAATTTTTTTTGTATTCTTTTTAGAGTCTCAATAGCTAAAAAAATATGAAAGAAAGAAAGAAAAGTTTATTTTCATTCATATATATATATACACACTGAAAAGATGCGTTTTATTAAAGGAAAAATGTTTTACTTCTAATTTTACTTAGCGGGGCTCTTAAATGGAAAGTTTTAGTGCAATTAATCATGTTTGAGAATGTAAATTGAACAATCAGCTTGCATTATGACTTATGATGGAGTATTATGGAACATTTGAATAAAAGTATAAGAAGAAAATAAGAAAAGAAAGCATAATTAAGAAAAAAGAAACAAAACAAAAAGAACTCTGAACATTTGATACACTGGATACACTCTTCTTAATCTGTGATGAATATTTCTTGGACTGACAGGGAAAACTAACTCATTAATGTTTTCAACCTAATATTACTACACAGAATAATAATAGTTTCAGGTGAGTATGGTTAAATTATTACTCTATTAGATACGAGTTAAAAAACAACTTTTTAAGCTGGCCAAATTAGCAACTGTAATTGTATATTCTAGTCTTGCAATAACTATTTCATCTTTTGCTTATTCTTTTCAGAAAGTAGGCGTTTGAATATGTCTGACTGCTATTTCTAGCAGGCTGAGCATCCATGTCATTCTTAGGGAAGATGATATGTTACTCAAGGAGTATCACACACCCAAACCCATAAAATCACATGCAAAGCCAAATATGTTCTGATCATTGGATTTTTGTTTATGCTATGTTCTGATTATTGGTTTCTTGTTTTATAAAATAAAATACATATCTAACACTATTAGTAATGTGAATGCTGAAGAATTAACATTTTTAAAATTAAAATGAATAAGAAACCTAGTACTTAATTCCCATTAATCTTGTGTTCAAATCCTAGCACATACAAATATCTGTCTATACCAATGGTTTTCAGATTATAAACAAGCTGACTTGGTTTTGATTTCCATGCCACAGGTCTAATTACACAAGTAATAATGTTAATCAAATAATAATTATTTTTGGTTGTTAGAAATATCCTAAGACGTTAATTATCATTATTGTCAGATGTTTAGCAGTACCATGCTATGTGTATGTGTCATATATATGTGTAAACACAACACAATATATATATATATATACATATATATATATACACACACACACACATGTATGTATATACATATACAAATGCATATATATATATATATATATATATATATATATACCATCATCAACATCATCATTGTTTAATGTCCACTTTCCATGCTGGTTTATATACACATGCATATGTATATTAATGTATAATATATATTTATGTGTATACATGTATACATATATATGAACATACATGTGTATATATAACATATGCATATGTACACAAATACACACATACTATATGTGTATGTATATATGCACATATGTATATATATATATTTCGGAAAACAAACATGTGAGATATTGAAAATGTTACATTCTATCTTATTCGTGTCCTTCTTTCATTTTCATTGCAAGCTGTTACAGGTAAAAAAATCAAATGACACCAACAGGTGACATATAATTACAAGGACTTGAGCTAATGAACAGGCACATGATTCTCACCTGCAAAAGAACAAACACACTTAAAAAGGGACCAATTATACTTACCAGAAGCACAGAAAAATAAAACCAATCAAAACAAAATGATAGAAAGAAAAAAAAATCATTCAAATAAAGTTTCCAGGTTTGGTGTGTCTCAATTTCAGGTATTTTATGATTACTATTAATATAAATGTGCCAAAAAACACATGGATGCAAACAGACATCATACACACACGCACCCCCACCCCCTCACACACATTTACTCAAAGGATATGAAATATCAAAGTAACTTTATTATTTGCTGTTAACATATGTTCTGGTAATGTTTAGGTAGATAAAAATAATAATTTTCTATAGTTTTTCACATTCCATTGTTCAAAATAATCTGGGATTTTTGGTGACTGAATTTATATTATATATACATACATATACACATACATACATGCATATATATATACACCCATATATATATATATATATATATATATATATATATATGTACATATATATATGTACATATATATAAATATATTTATATATATATGTACTTCTACATGTGTATACACATGTATATATGCATATATACATACATACATATATATATATATATTTATATAATTATGCATTTACACATGTATATATATATAAATTTTATCCTTATTGA